>NW_007730562.1:70305-144071 GCF_000696425.1 Galeopterus variegatus
GGAAGGAAGGAAGGAAGGAAGGAGGAAGGAAGGAAGGAAGGAAGGAAGGAGGGAAGGAAGGAAGGAAGGAAGGAAGGAGGAAGGAAGGAAGGAAGGAAGGAGGAAGAAGAAGGAAGGAAGGAGGAAGAAGGAAGGAAGGAAGGAAGGAAGGAAGGAAGGAAGGAAGGAAGGAAGGAAGGAAGGAAGGAAGGAAGGAGAAAATAAAAGAAAAAAAAAGAAAGGGACGGCAGGTGGGGTAGCACTTTTGTGAAACACACAGCTAGGTTGGAGGGCACGACTTCAGTGTGTGGACTAGTGGGTTTTGTGATACCGAATTTGAGAATTGTGAAAGTCTATCCACGTAAGCATAGGCAGAGCCAGGCTTCCTGGAAAAACAGAGCAGGACAGAACACTAGGTCTCTGTAGAGCATCTGCTCCAGAGACGAAAATGGGAGTGGAGCATGGCTAGTTTCCTCTTTCCAGACTCAGCAGTAAGGTATGTCACCTCTCCTGTGGTACAGTGGGTTTGAAATATGGCTCCACATTTACGTGTACGTGTGACCTTGAGCAGTCATGTGAGGGAGAAATTAGTCACTCCATGGAAGTGCACTCAGCACAGTGCCTGCTGCACAGTAAACTCCCAATAACCCTCAGCTCGGTGGACACCCAACAGTTATTCCCTTTCCTCTCACCCTTCCTGCTCCCACCATAGACTGAATCTCTCATTTCCTATAGGACTGGGGCTGCTAACAGGATTCTTTGGAGTTTGTGAACTTGAATGGGAAAAAATTATATATTTAATTTCACTAACCTCTTCTTGAAATTTGACATTTTCTACCACTATAAACATAGGCATCAATACCAGTAGCATTAGTGGTATCTGTGGCTTTGTCATAAATAAGAATTGCAGATACTTTCATATCATTTTAGGGTCGCTGCAGATAGCTTGAAATGTCATTTATGTTTATTATTCAACTTATAGTAGATTGCATGTGATCACTGTGGTCCTGTCTACTTGTGTGACGTAGCTGCAAACTGTGGGAAATGCAGGAGTCATCTCTTCTCACCTTGGTGACCAAGAAATACACATTGCTTTCCACTATTTCCACCTGCAATGGTTTTTGATCATTATGAGGAAAGAGGAATCAAAGACTACCGCACAGTTTAACATTCTCATTCAAACTAAGCAGAAACGTGCTCTGCATTGACATGTCCTTAAACAATGTAATTTACCTTTAACTTGCCTATATTTTATATATGACCTGTTATTTAATGCATTAATAAAGAAGCACATGTTAAAAATCACAAGTTTATTTTTATTATTTTGAAACTGCACTTTCTTTTGAATCTTACATATTTTATTTTATGTATTTAAAAAATTATTATTCAGGATAGCATCCAAAGTTTTCATCCAACTGCCAATGGATCCATGGCACGAAATGGCTAGGAGTCTTTATTTACTAGGAGTGTGAGAATTTGTATCAAGAAAATAATTGGATTCTAAAGCAAAGTTGCTACTTCTGACAGGTCTGTGGAAAATCAGATCTTAAGGAATTGAGCTGTATTTAGTAATTTCCTCCTCTAGGGTCTTGTTTGTGGGGTTACTGTTTACAACTGTAATTGGGTTATGTTTTAAAAGAAACCGCAGCTCAAATGTAGAACTCAAACACTTAAAATGTTTTACCCCAAGAAAAACCAAATATTTATGTTTCCAACTCATGTTCAAAAACTTTTTTAAAGCTTGAGGTATTATTGAGAGCTCCCCATGGTTGACGATGATGATTAAAAAGGCCATAAAAAGAGGCTACCAGGAAAAGAACAGTTGTCGGGAAGCCAGGGCAGCTGAAGGCAGAAGACCTGCCGATTTGTTTCTTTGACACTTGTGGTTAGTCACGCAGTGATCAATTTCTGCGATCACCGGAGATGTGCTGGGATTAGCGTGGAGCTTTGCCCTCCTGGCTCTAACCGGGACATTCCATCCTTACAGCGAAATGAGACCATGCTTCGTCGTCTCACTTCATGTGGGAAGAAGTCATCCAGCATGAAAAGGAAGGAAACGGGGATCGAAAGCCAGCTTGCAGGAACTGCTAGCAGAATAACTGGTGGGCGAGCCGAGGTGAAATGGCTTTGATACAAACCAACACATGCGGCTGTAATTAGGTAGCAAGGCGGGCAAGGCAGAGAGCATTATGTCTGCTAATGAACCCAGATGACGCTGGGTAGCAAGGTATCCTGAGGAAAGGCCAAGAGCACTTAACTCACCAGTGTGGTTAATTACCAGGCAACGTTGTTCTTGTGTAATTGCCTACCCAGCATCTTGAAAAGGTACTGTGCTTTAAAAGTGTTGAAACATGAAGTGACACTTCTTGCAGGCCCTCAGCGGCTTGTATTCGCCATAAAAAAATTGTTGGGAATTTCACTTAGTATCAGGTTAATGAATAAAGTTTATGAAGATGGCCTTCCTTAATTCAGCTGCAGCATAATAGAACAAAATTACTTTATGTGCGCGGTGATCACAGTAAATACGTAAGGATAAATTGGTTTGGTGTTTTTGGATAAAATACTTTTTAGAAATAATTTTTACTTTTCTAGATGACAAATGGGAAAATATTAAAATTAGGAAAATTAAGTAGATAAGTCATATTTTGAGAATGCATAAGCACTGCTGATACAAGTATCCCGATAATGGCAGCAAACACACTGAAGAATATTTATGCAAGACCCCCCTTGCTTTCCAGTATAATCTGGGTGGGAAGGGGATTCACTCTACACTAAGATCTGCCTGACTGGATGGAATGGAAAAGGAGAAGATGGTGACCAGTTTCTAAAGCAACCAAAATGATATGAAAAGTGGCCTTAAATGGATGGATTTGTGTAAAGTATTAAATAAATAATGGATTATACCCAAGCTGTATCACAGTGAACTGAATTAACAATAAGTCAAAATGTGTTCCACCTTAGCTGTTTTGAGGACAGTAACATGACAGTACAGTCATGTGCCACAGAACATTTCAGTCAAGGAGGGACTGCATATGTGACAGTGGTCCCATAAGATTATAAAGGTTATCGTATATGGCCTAGGTGCATGGTAGACTGTACCATCTAGGTTTGTGTAAGTACATTCTATGATGACATCACCTAACAGCACATTTCTCAGAACATATCCCCATTATTACGTGATGGATAAATGTACACAAAGACAGATTAAGGATGTCTTTTTTAAAATTTGGGGCATGGGTGATTTACTCATAAGTAAGATGACTATATGATTTATTGTTCAACTGAACAATTTGGAGAGTGAAAGAGAACATATTAGCGGGTTCTCCAGAACAACAGGCATAAACCAGCTTGCCTTGGGCAAACCAAGCAGCATGGTCCTCACATTTCTTCGTTTTATAGCTCCGTGATTACATGGCTCTCATTCATATACATTGTGCCACTATAGTATGATTTCCACGAGAATGTGAAACTAACATATTGCAGCTATATAATTACACCATTGCACTTAATATAATACAAGTAGATAGGACATACTATAAAATAAATATATAATTACTATTTATTATTTTTATACTTACACATATAATAATAATTTACCAAGTACTTTGTTAACCCTCAAAATAACTGTTAAATGGCCTCCCCCCAAAATTCCAAATGATTTATCAAATAAGCAGTAAGTTAGCTTTATGCAATGATTTAGATATAATCATTATATAAAATAGATATTTAGAATAATATTTAATAATCTGCAGCATTGTTTTACTTCCATTTGCATACTCTGAGAAATAAGTAGGTAAATAAAAAGAACTTTATGCACAAAGATATTTTTTGCAATGTTGTTTATAATAGCAAAACAATTTAAGTCTCATCTATAGGTAGTTCACTAACCAAATTATGATATATTTATAAAAAGGAACACTATGGGACCATTAAAACAATTATACATGGAGTGCAACAGTTTGGGTGAAAAAAGAAAAAAAAACATGTTTGCTTATACTCGTACATGTGCAGAGTATTTCTGGAACGGTAACAGCTGCTAAGTGGTTACCTCTGGCGTCTGTAACTGGGGCTTGAGGACAGGCTTACTATATCTTTACATAGACCATGTGATTGTATATAAGTTACTTCTCACAATTATAACATTTAGAAATAATATTATTACAACGATGTTTAATACATACATGCCCATAATTAGCATTTAATTAAGCACTATGTACAAATTAATATGTATGATAGTATTAATATTTTTAAAAATTTCAAGTGTGGGTATGCATCCTAAAACGCCTAGAAGGATAAAAAAGTAACAATCGGTGGTGGGATAACTACTGATTTCAGCTTTTTATGTTAATGTTGTACTTTGTCATCTTATTTGCATGTGTTATGACAACACATTTCCATTATATTTTACAATTAGAAAACAAGCAACAGAGCCATTTTAATTCTGAGAAAGCGTAATGAAGGAACTGGCAATGCTGGTTTAAGTGCCTTGGTTCAGCTAGAAAGGATTTAATCTTGATGCTGCAACATTAACTTTCTCAGCCAGCAGACGCTCCGTCCCTGGGGAAGATGACAGTCAAGAGCATCTTGAACTTGTTGGATAATAACAAAATTAAGGGCTTCTCTTAAAAGGCAAATTACTTCACTTTTAGGCAATTTGCTTTGGCTTTGTCTTAGGAGGAATGCACCCCTCTGAAGGAAGGCTCCCGCACAGACGGGCCGTTGGGGCACTCCACGTGTTGTGACAGCGTTGACTGTTGTCAAACCCTCCAGCACTCTGCTCTACAGGTACAGGGCAGGGATGCACCTCCCATCTCCTTTCCCATTAGACCAAGCCATATGATTGGCTCTGGACAAAGAACTGTGAGCACAGTGATAAGAGTCACTCCTGGGTGACAGCCTTAAGGGCCAGTGTGCAACTCTTTGTTCCCTCCCCTGTTGTGTGGAGATTATGGAAACCCAGGTCCAAGCGAGCTCCTGCAGCCTGGGTCCTCGGAGGCAAGAAATAAACTCGTGTTGCGGCAAGCCCCTGAGATTTGGGAGTGTTTATTTTCACTGCAGCATTTCCTAGCTTATTCTGATCACATAATTTGTGGAGTCTAGTGCAAAACGAAAACACAGAGCGCCCTGTTCAAAACTAATCGAGCATAGGGGGATGGTAACAGCAGGTGTCAAACTCCACAGGGGCACTCTGAGTGCAGGGCCCCGAGTGACTGTGCAGGTCACACGCCCATGAAACTGGCCTGATGTCCCATTTCACTATCGCCGCAATCCTGGAAAACTGGTCTTCCTTCCTTCAGTTCACGTTATGAGAAAATTGAGAACTTAAAGTTTGCTTAAAATCAGAGCAAGAAAATGTCAGAAACCAGAATTGTATCGGTGTTATTAACACTGCTCCCACTGGCTTTTTGTAGATTCATGGTTCTGGGCTTTTGAGGTTGCAGGGGGCCAGGGATACCATTACAGGAAGCAAACAAGACTTAGGAAATAGCGAATCCTTTGTAGACAACCACTTGACTGGAGCCCTCAGAGAGGGTAAGAAAAGAGTTAACGTCTAATCCATTACATATTAAGTGCATGGGTTTTTTTGCCAGAAAATATAATTAGTAATTTCAGTCCTTACCTGAAATACCTGCCCCAGCACAGGCTGAAGAGTATCAATAAAGAAAAGCAGGCACAGCCTTTACTTTCATTGCTATATCTAATCAGCATTAGAGAAACCATTTTCATAAGCAAGGCGCTAACAACCGCTTAGTAACTGGAAACAAAACCTGATGGTGCAGCTTTCTCCATGGTAACCAGACACAGGGAAAGCAATACAGACAACGCGGAGGGGGTCCTGAGGGAAGCAACCAGACAAACGTTTGCTCCAAGCAGGGGCACGTGGAAGCAGGACACACGCCCTCTACCTGCACTCATCACACAGATGTCGGAGCAGCCGAGTCAGGAGCGGTGCTTGCAATTAAATACATCACATGCCACTATGGAAATAGTTTGTACATATTCCTTAAAAGCGACACCAAACGTGTAGAAGCTGCTGTTAAAAAGACTCATTCGATTAAAATTGCACTATTTTTCTTAGAGAATTCCTGTCCTCCTCCCACCCAGCACTTCCCCACCCCCTTTACTACCCTTAAGGAAGTTGTCACAGGCTAAGGAAGGCTTCAGGAAAGGTAACGAAAAGAGTCTTTGGCTGAACAAGAGGACAGGCAGTGAATGTGGTAACAGACAAAGGCTACAATCATGCGTCATTTAATCAGGGGTCTCAAGATGGAATCTTATCGATTACTGTTCTTTATTGGCTGTGCCCCAGGATGCATTAAAAGATTAGCCTAAGGGGCCGGCCCAGTGGCGCACTTCGGATCCCACATACAGACCCGCCGCTCACTGGCTGAGCGAGGTGTGGGAGCAACACCGAGGGTTGCGATCCCGTAGCCGGTCCCGGTCCTGTACGGGCACGACACTGAGTGTTGCGATCCGTTGCTGGTCACGAAAAAAGACAAAAAGGAAAAAAAAAAAAAAAAAAGATTAGCCTAAATCCTGCATCATTTTCTGCTCTTTTCATAAAAACTCAGTTTGGGTAATTTTTCAAAAAAGGAAGGAAGGAAGGGGGAAGAAAGGAAACCAAAAGAGAACCAGTTTGTTAGAGCTACTTTGGAGAATTAGTGTGACACTGGAAAATAAATAAGCTCATTTTGAGGGGTTAGTGCAACCATATCATAACTTACCAATGATGGATTCAGCAGTCACTTTAAATGATATTTAAATGAAAAAGGAGATGATTCTCAAAGAAACACTTCATCCCAATTAAAATTAACAAAACTTATCCACTTTTGAAATTTTATATTCAAGTAGATAACCAAAAACAAGAATTTCACTCGATACTCAACTAGAATGCACGTCAAATGATAAATTTAAGGTTTTATGGCTCAAATACTCACACTTCAGTAACTGTGTGACATAACATTTACTAACCAATTCCTAATTACTTACTGACCGTTTAAAGAATATTTGTCAGTATGCTGGTATAGTATGTTAGTTAGGTTATGTTAGGATCAAAATAATCTCCCTCAAGGAGTTTATAGAAAAAGTTGTCCTTTGTCCCTAGTTGTGGGTCAAGAAAAAAATTGTTGCCAATATGACTGTGACTAGAGATAGAGTAGTCCCCCTTTATCCTCAGGGGATATGTTCCAAGACCCCCAGTGGATACCTGAAACCATGGACAGTACCAAACCCTACAAAGACTACGTCTTTTCCTACACATGTACTGTACAGCATGGATCAGCTGGACAGAGGAATGATTCATGCCCCGGCTGGAAACAAGCGAGACAGTCCAAGGTTTCATAACGCTACTCAATGGCATGCAATTTAAAATTTACAAACTGTTTATTTCTGTAACTTTCCATTTAATATTTTCATATCATAGAAAGGGAAACCATGGATAAGGGAGGGATTACTGTATATAAAATAATATGGATAAATATTTTAAGGGAGACAGATAACCATCATGGATTACCTAGTTAGAGAAGTGACCTTTAAATACTTACTTTCTCTATATAGTTTTGAATATGGGGTTTTTCTGGGGGTGATAGAGTACCAGTTCATATTGGATGGCAGGAAAATATGAAGACTGCTTTCCATGGTACTATTAATTCCCTGCAAGTTAGTCTGACTTTTGGGGTACTCAGTTTTGAGAACTTGGCTCTCCTTGACTGTGAGGTCAGCAAGAGGCTAATGACCCCAATCCTGGCACTGTTTCTGGGTCTTTTTGTTTTTTGCACAAAAGTTAACTGAATTTTTACAAGGGTTTCCTAGAGGATTTCCACAACTTTTTGGTATAAAAGAAAAATCTGTCTTAAAATAGATTTATAATATAGCTTCCTTAAGAACTTCAAGTATTTCAGCTTAGATTTTCAGTAACTGTGTGGTGTGTTTAACATTTTATAGTTTTTGAGACTTTTCATAGGAATTCTCAGCATCTTCACTGAATCTGATTACAAAGTCTGGCATTTCAGAATCATTCATTCTGCCTCAGCTTCTTTTTAAGTTTGAAAGTAAATTTGGTTTTGGAGGGAATGCTAGAGACAAAATTCATGGGAATTCTCAGCTATTGATCACTATGTGTTCAGCAGATGAATATTTCTGATTTGCCACAACTAACAATTAAATTTCAAAAATATTCTTGCATATCGTTCATGAGACTGACACAGAGATGCTGAGTTATATGAAACAGAGGTAACTATTTTCATAGCTGCACATTAATTGACTGAATTGGCTTTGTAAAGACCAACTCCAAAGCACTTGTTAATAGTGATAGGAATGTATCCAAGTGCTCTGTCTTGGCTTCCACCCTTAAAATCCATGATAAAGATGGAGTGTCATGCCTACATGCTAATAGTTACCCCCAGGGTGCTTTGCTTTAGCATCTTCTCAGGCTTCATCTATAAGGTTAGGGAAGGGGTAACAGCCCACAGAATATGGACTTGCATTGATTTTCAGCATGAAGGTCCACAGAATTCACTAAACTTTAACAAGCTACAATTATCTTTACCTCAACCATCATATCCCTGAAAGTGTCACCCGCGTTAATGTTTGTCCCACCCCCAATAGATGGCACATTAGTCGTTCAAACAGGCTACTACTCATGGTGACCTCTTTTACTTAGCTCTTAGGGCATGGGAGTGGAATATTAAGATCATAGCAGGATTTCGGCATAAAGAAGACTTCTAGTTTTAGCACATGGCCATTTTCCGAATGCCCATAATGGGCTTTCAAACCCCAGTCCTGGGCTGACCCCATGGCGCACTCGGGAGAGTGCGGTGCTGGGAGCGCAGCGACGCTCCCGCCACAGGTTTGGATCCTATATAGGAATGGCCGGTGTGCTCACTGGCTGAGCGCGGTGTGGGCGACACCACACCAAGGGTTGCGATCCCCTTACCGGTCACAAAAAAGAGAAAAACAAACAAACAAACCCTAGACCTTTCGGAATGCAGAGAAACACTGTCAATCTCCAGGTGGGTTAGCAAATCTGAAGAAATCTTCTGTTGTTGTTATTTGTATCATTAATCTCATTACGAACAATAACCAGATGCACTGAGCATATTATGTGTCAGGCAGTGTCCCAAATGTAAGCATTAATCTAATTTTTACAACAATGCTGGCCTTGTGAGGTAGGTCATGTGATTTGCTCTTTTAAAAGATGAAAAAACGGAGGCTTGAGAAGCTTGGGCAGCTCTCCCAAAGCAAGCTGCTGGCACAGACTCAGACCTAAACGAGGGGCCTGACCCTGGGTTTCTCACCTTCGGTGTTATTGACATTGGGGCCAGATCATCCTTTGGATCCATTGTTGTGGGGGCAGTCGTGTGCACTGCGGGAGGATCACCAGCAGCTCTGCCTCTACCCACTAGATGACAGCAGCGTCCCCTAGCTGTGATGACCAAACTGTCTCCAGACATTGCCAAGTGTCCCAGGAGGGCGGAGGGAACCACTGCTCTGACTCAAAGGTCTCTGCTCTGAGCCACCTGCCTCTGCAGCAGCCCAGCTTCCCTGGATTTGACTGGTTCCCTTCCCACTTCTTAGAGGGCAAAATTAGGTTGTGGTAGCACAAGTAAAAAAGGAACAATCAGACCAGCTCATGTGATACCTTTGACAGGCCAAGTCTATTTGTTCGATATTAGCTTTATGATAAAATTTGCATAGGCTAGAATGACATTTTCAATAAATCAGCATTCAGGCTATAACAAATCTATTAGTATTTCAGGGAGTTTATTATGTATCAAATGACTATGCGCCTTAGTTCTTTTCATGAAATAAATTAGATGTAATTCGGTAGGCAAGGAGTAGTAGGCACTGCGTACCCTCTATTCCCTGGTTATACTAGAGCCAGGTGGATAATAAAAATCTGTACAGGTATCCCCATCAACTAGTTCTTGAAATTTCCCCATCGACTCTTCCTTCAGAATAAAACCTGCATCCTGCTTCCCTGTTTTCTGTTTCCTGACTCAGGCTTCCTCTTGCCTGCGTCCATAATGGACATGTGAACACTCAGACTGGGCTGGTTTCCTGAAATAACTGTTGTCCATAGTAACAAAGGGAGTTATAAATGAGAACATTTTATTATCATAAATAAATTATATATATTTAAAATCCACGGGCCCATTTGCATTCCTCCCAAAATCACCCTAATTTATCAATGGTGGGGTCAAAGTTTAGAGAGAGACATGACTGTCTATAAAATTTAGATGCAGTATTTATGATAGGAGTTTCTACTTGTGATGAATTAGTTAGAAATCAATAATTTAGCTTTTTGATAAATTTACTTGAAAGGATGAAGAAAATTCAAGTAGAGAGAAGTATCCTGAGAAAAGCAGAATATTCTGAACTGAACTGGAATAATCTGGAGACTTAGAACAATGATATTGTCTTAAAAGGTGATTAGAAATAGTTCTGTACTGAAATTTCATGAACTTTTTTTTTTTTAACTTTTAAAGTATGAGAGAATCAGGTTAAAGATAGAAATACTGAATTGAGTTAAACTGAGAATTTTAAACTTATGAGCTTATTTACCTTAAATTAAACTGTAAGTTTCTATTAGGCTATAGACCATGATTTTATGGAATGTGAGAGCTAGAAAGTGCCTTAACAATTATGTAGAAGAGATGTTTACTTTTTAGCAAACAAAATATTACCCGGAAACTCTACTTTTAAAAACAGATACACTATGTCTATCTATCTACCTACACACATAGCTAGATATTAATAAATTGAGCTTGTTTTTGGTGAACACATACTTTTGAATTTAGTGTTGTGGATGTAATCATCTCATGTTCAGCTATATTTTGTTCAGCTGCCTACATCAAGCAAATACTGATATACCTGCATAAGTGTGGCAAACAGTTATAGTTTTTTGAAGTACAGCTCATTTTGCAATTTCAGAATGCTTTTTATTAAACCGAAACTTTAGCCCAAGTCTGCACAAAATAATGAATTTTTAGTTTCTACTATGACCATGTTGTTTTTGTCACAGTTTATAAATAATTTACATATACTTGAGAATGAAGTTTGAGGTCAGACTTCATCCACGCAACCATGAGGATGCCAGGAGCACATTCTGACAAGCACTAATTTAATATGACTTTTCACCTCAGAGATGACTTGACAGAGGCACATTGGTCCAGGGTCACACATTGGCAGGGCAAGGATCAAAACTCAGGTCCTCTGCTTTTCAAACGTGTGCTCTTTTTGGTTCATGCTGTCTCTATTATTAAATTACTTAATTTGTCAGAGCAAAAAGCAAAACCTTAGGGATGCTATTAGCAATTTACTATTTCTAGTTCTTTTGGGAATCTGTTAATTGCTCTTTCATAAACGCTGCTCATTATGATTAAGACTTTGATTAAATGTGGAAGTCGAGCATTTGTGTAATATCACAGATATATTTATATGAATTTAAAGTACCAGAGCAGCATGAATTGCGCATTCAAATCTTTCCACACTGTAATATGTGATTCTCATCAATCAGATTTTTCGAGAACCTGTTTTGTTCTAGTACAACATGAATTTCCCCTCAAGAAGCTTACAGTTTAATTTAGGAGAGCTAATATGCATATCTATAACAGCATTTGCAACAATAAAGGCCAGTGAATGAGTGGGATGCAGAAGAAAGGCAGCAGCTTCACAGAGGTGGGCACTTGAGCATGGGAAGGCTCATGGTGGTGGTGGGGGGCATCTGGCGAGGGCAGCAATGGTAGGAACGGCTAATGGTTATGGACTCTGATAAGCACTGTGCTAAGGGCTGTACACAGATAATGCTTAATTCTCAAAGCCATTCTGAGTTCAGTACTGCCGCTTAACCCTTTTCACAGAGGAAGACATGAGGCACAGAGCCATTAAGTGGGCTCATTCAGTCACATAACTGCTGAGGAAAGGGACTGGGACCCCAGCCCAAGCTTGCCTGCCTTCAGGTCCTACTCTGCATGTCCTCTACCATAGCACCCTTTCACTCGCTGTGTGAGCCAAGGCAAGGACAATCACGGGTGTGCCAGATGGCAAAGGAAGTTTCCAGAACAAAGAGTGTGTGTTGGAAAGGTAATGAAATGGGTTTGGAAAGGTGAGATCAGGTAAGACTGGCAAGGCCAGGAAAAGGATTTTAAACCACATTCTAAGCTTTCGTCATTTTGTAGATTATCTTACTCAAGCACTGATGGTCGCCTTAGACAAAATAGAATCTGCTTTAGCCTAGCAAAGCACTACATAGAGAAATTAGCCGAACAATATTAAGTACTGACTACTGATAGGTTAACACAAATATATGCAATTTAACTCTGAGGCATAGATGATGCCTTATTTTCCAACCGCACAAAAATGTACTTACTGAGCCCTTGCGATGGAGAAGCCTTGCGCTGATCCTTCCTGGCTCCCGCCTGCACCTAGCATGACCCTGGCCTTAGGAGGTTCCCAGTAAATGCTCAATAAATGAGTGAAAGAAATTTCCTGCCCTCCTCCTTGCCTACCACCCCTCCCACCTCCCTCTTACATTCCTTCCTCTACATTTTTCCCTCCTTCCTTTAAACAAATGCCATACCTACTGAATGCCTACTAAACTTCTGTGAAGAAAACCGGTGAGGTCTCTGCTCCCGTGAAATGGGGTGGAGAAAGAGGGAAGCAGAAAGTAAATAAGGCAATTAAATAAAGAGTATAGTTCCAGTGAGTGATCAGTGTTATGAAGAAAATAGCACTGGGGGGCCAGCCCGGTGGCGCACTGGAGAGTGCGCCGCTTGGGAGCGCGGCGGCGCTCCCGCTGAGGGTTCGGATCCCATGTGGAGACCGGTTCCCACTCACTGGCTGAGCGTGGTGCGGACGCAACACCGAGGGTTGCGATCCCGTTGCCGGTCCCCGGTACGGGTGCGGCCCCGAGGGTTGGGATCCCGTTACCGGTCAGGAAAAAAAAAAAAAAAAAAAAAAAAAAAAAGAAAATAGCACTGGGTTAGAGATGGATCATGCCGTGGTTGGGGGAAGGTACCGTCAGAGAAGGCCTCTCTCAGGAGGGGACAAACTCACGTCGCAGCAGAGAAGTAAATGAAGAGCAGGAGGCAGCCATACAAAATCTCCAGGAGGAAGATGCTTCAGGAGCAGAGAGTAAAGGCCCTCCCAAAGGACGAGTCTGGTTCGTACAAAGAACACCATGAACTGTCAGTGGGCCAGAGCATTGCCCACAAGGGGAAATGACAGGGATGGGACAGAAGGCCAGATCCTGCAGGTCTCTGCAGAGAGTGAAAAGAAGGAATCTGGATTTTATCCTGGGTAAGGGGAACTGTGGGCGTAGTTAGTATAAACGGTAACTAGAATTCAAGTAATGTTCATAGCAGAGTACAGAAAAGAGGAAGGACCAGGAGGGAATTTCTGATGGCGAATCCCGAGCAGTGACAGACCAGGGGATCATAAACAAAAGAGCGTGTCAACTAGGAAGAACGGCTGGCCCTGCTGAGTGGGGAAGAGCAGTTAAGGGTGGAGATGGGGTGCAGAGCCTTGCAAATAAAGTCGCTGGTTACCACTGGCTGAGAATTTTATTCACTGTGAAGACATAGCTCAGGAACCAGGAGACTGGAAGAGAAAACTGACATAAAGGGGACAAGGGTTTTCAGAATTCCCACCATGCTACTCAAAAAGGATGTCAGAAATTGAAACCAGCACTGGCACACTCATTTCTAACACATAATTTATTGCCTTCCTTCTTTCCTTCCTTTTTCCTTTCCTCCCTTCCTTTCTTTTCTTTTTTTTTTTTCCTTTTTGTCTTTTTTCGTGTCCGGCAACAGACCGCAACCCTCAGTGTCGCGCCTGTACCAGACCGGGACCGGCAACGGGATTGCAACCCTCGGTGCTGCGCCCACACCTCGCTCAGCCAGTGAGCGGCTGGTCTGTATGTGGGATCCGAACCCTCGGCGGGAGCGCCGCCGCACTCTCAAGCGGCGCACTGTAGCAGTGCGCCACTGGGCCGGCCCTTCCTTTCTTTTCTTAATGGAACTTATATTATTTACAGTTTTTGTATTTTGGTCTCCTTGTCAGTAAAGTGACTATATTCACACTGGAAAAAAATCAGTGCGGAGTAATCACAAAAAATACAAATTTCTATACTTTAAAATAGGCTATATAATAATAACTTGGTTTATTGTACTTGTAAAAAAATTTTTTAACCTCTTAGGGATGAAATCCATGAATTACTGATGCAGGGATTCCTTGATTGGCATTATTACAATGTTTCTGGTACATTTCCTTCTTGAATTGTCCAGACTTGGTTTATTAGCTGAAGGATGACATTGTTTTCAAAGGGAAGGAATGCTTTTAAAAAACCAAACCATTACATGAATACTTTCCTCCAGGCTCGGCAGGAACTCCCCAAATCTTTGCTGGATGCTGATTTTACTAACACCAAGTTCTGGATTCATTTGAGTTCCAATGGCTCCTGCCACACTGCTTCCAATTACTTTTAGCTGGGCATCCAACTCCCATAGTAACTCCTAGTTTCCACATGTCCATCTGTTACTGCAGTGGCATTAAGCCCCAGAAAGAAGGGAGCTGTTAGAAAATTCCAATTTAATGTACCATCAAGAGGACCGTAGGCCAGCAATTGCAATACAATGACATAAACATTTACCTCCTCTAGCCAAATTAAAAAAAGAGTTGCTAACAGAAATAAGGCCAGAGAGCAACCATGGTCACAAAGACTTTTGAACAGGTATTACCAGATTGTGGAGAGCTGCCTTTGGAGAACTACCTCCCTGCACAAAAGAGTCATTAAGTGGAGGTCTCCCCCTCTATTAACCTACATGGATGTCTTCACTTTTCATAGATACCATTGCCTGTGTTCAGATATCATTACTGATAGTTGAACACTTTCAGTTATTTTGCTGATTACTTTAAAATCTTTTGAAAAGATTTGGTTCCCTTAGAGAGTTTCATATGCACAGTTGGGTGGGTGGCTCAGCTGCACTGCCAAGGAATTGCATGCACTTATTTTCCCAAGGCTTTCCCTATAGCTCTGTGAACCAAACAGAGAAGGTACAAAGATGCCAGTGGGGTGCATTTTAGGCTGGCCCACTAAGCCTGGTGGAACGTCGTTGGCTGAATTATTTCTATTAGTCCACAGGGAGAGGGATTGTAACAGTGTGGTATGAGTTTGAGTCTTGGAAAAACAACTCACTAGGCTTATGATGGGGGCCGGTCGTTCAGTCTCCCTGTGCCTCGCAGTGCTGGCACACTAGGTGAAGACATGTACTTCAGAGCTGAACATAAATGGGAGTTCAAATCCCAGCCTTCCCATTTGCTCTGTAACTTGAATGGGCAAGTTATTTAACTTCTTTAACCTCATTTTCTACCTCTTTGGAGAAGGGGTCGAAATAGTACCTTCCTCCTTGGATTGTTGGGAGCATTAAGTGAGATCAAACTTTTAAGATGAATGAAACCTGCTGATAAATGTCAGCTCACATACATCTCTGTGTTGCTGAGAACTGAATTAAATATCACTATAAATGTAAGTGAAAGCACTTTGTGAAGTGTTTTAAGTGATAAAATTATAACTATATGAAGTATCACTAAGTGAAAGTGCTTTGTTAAGATCTAAATAAATGTTAACATAAAGATGAGGTTGGATATTGCTTTGTCTCTGTCCTGCCTGACTCAGTATCATTGCCAGTGATTGAAAGGTGTAGATGGTTTGCCTGTCTGACGGATGGCACAAATCTGGACTGGGTGTCCTAGTAGGACATGACCAAGATCATGGCTTTAAAGTGAAAAATTGAAGTTGATAAGAGGTAAAAGTAAAATTTTCTTTTAGGTTCAAAATAAATAAATAAAGTTCATGAGAACTCGTGGGAGGAGACATGGCTTGGGAGCAATCAACGTGAAAAGTCTCGAAGGCTTTAGCTGATGATAAGCTAATGCTATCTTGGGTGGTGGCCAGAACCTCCATATTCTAAGAGGCATGTGTTCCATTGCATTCTCCTCTTATCATAAGACAGCTGGAATTTTGTACTTGGTTCTAGACACCACATCTTAAGACGGGCTTATTTTACTAGGTAGCAGGAATCTTGGAAATTCAGTAGTTTGGAAATACAGTGGATGAAGGAACTTTAAATGTTGGAAGATGACAGCTGGGATGGGGATTACACTTCTGCTAATACAGACAGTGGGAGTATGGTGGAGAAGTGGGTACTGAAAGGAGAAAGGATGCTATTTCATGAAAGGAAAAGCTCCTTTGTAATTTCTGCAGCCAAAATGGCACAAATTAGTGAATGTCCTGTCCCCAGTGGGTTTGAGTAGAGGCTGGTTGTTGCACGGAGATTCTCACACCAGGTATCCTGTTAGATCAGCTGACCTCTAGGGTCCCTATTATGTTTTATGATTCTGTAATATTGCAGGCTACACAAATAATTTTTTACATAGTCATAAATTTATAAAAATGTGTCTATGCATAAAGACATAGATATAAAATATAAACATTAAATTCTAGTTAAATGACACCAAAGATGAAAATAATAAGCTAGCTTCAAATTTTCCTTATTGCAAGGTGACACTCGAAATGTCTTCTCGATCATGTTATAAGAGCATTTAAAACCTACAGGGGAGGATGATGTACTATTCATATATCTATCTCCCACAAAGTGTCTGCACATGCAATAATTAAAGTAGACAAATCTGTTGAGCATTCACTTCTGTTAAGAAATATTTTAAGCTCTTTATATTTAATAATTCATTTAACCATCAAAACTGCTCAGTAATGTTGACGCTATCATTATCCCATTTGACCCAGGAGGAAACTGGCACTCAGAGAGGTTTAAGTGACTTGCCCAATATTGTGCATCCAGCACTAGTGCAGAGCTGGGATCTAAAACTCAGGAAGTCTGGTTCTAGAGCCCATGTTTTATATCATTCCCCCGTATTGCCTCTCCTGAAAGAGGTACTCAGCCAGTGTGTACTCAATGGATGAACCGACAGATCGATAGATGAATAGAAGGACTAAAGAGGAATCCAGGACAGAGTACCCTAAGTATCTGATAGTGACTAGGAAGTGGGTGGATCCCATGGACAGAGGACGAGCAGACAGGGTCGATGAGGGAGCTGATAGCAACTTTGTCACGTCTCTTCTTTGGGTTGGTCCAGCATGGAACATTCTAGGTAGAATGGTGTCTGCAGCATAGAGCAGCAGAAGCATTCAGGCTCCTCCTCTTCCTTTGCAGAGGAGATGTTCTCTGTCAGAATGATTAGTTAGAAGGTAACAGTGAAGTCCCCCAATTAGCATTCCTTCTAAATGCCATCTGTGAGTGACTGAAGGAGTGACAGCCTGAAGGCAGAACACAGGGCTAACTCGGCAAAGACAAGACAAAAGCCCGGGAGGCAGGGCTGCTCCATCAACTGTTTTCAGCATATTAAAAGGGTCCACCCACAAAACTAAACAAATGCTCCCCCCTACCACGTCTACGGAGACTGAAAAATAATTTTTGACAGTAGAGTATGATGTAGTGGGTGCTTTCAGACGCAGCCTATACTTAGCTTTATACCAGATTTAATAGAACATTTCAAACTTTCATAACCACTTGGCAGCTTGAAAAAAATAAAAAAAATAAAGCAAAAATCCATCCAAGTTATGAAGAAGATGCATCACAGAGTGCTGTTGAAATGAAAGGACTATCTTGGGACTTTGTGATGTCCTGCTGACTCTCACCCTGACTCTGTCCAACACCCGCTATCTGGGTAGGGCAGGGCTAACATACTTGATTACCTCAAAGCCTTAACAAAAAAGTTTTCCATCATATGTTGCCTGGTGTCCATGTCAACTAAGAAGCCTGACTGGTCCTTTTCGTACCTGTGTGACAAGAGACTGAATCGTAGGGAACATTAGAGACCTTGTGTTACTTACCTTCTGCATTCAAAAGCTATTTCTATGGAGCTTAATAATTAATGAATTTTTTTCCTCCAAAACTATTGAACTGAATTCCAGTTTCTTCACCCATTGGTTTATTCATTCCATAACTAAATTGAACATTTTTATGTGCTGACACTGTGTTAGCACAAATGTGTGCTTTACACTCATTTTCCAATTTAATTGATATAAAAATGCTCCAAAATAAACATACGTTTTCTCATCTTGTGGGCAAAGGAATGGGCTGGAGAGGTTTCAGTAACATGCACAAGACGGCTGAGATGTGTCTGAAGAACATTCTGCTTCAGGTGAACGTATGCTTGTAAGAACCAAGTCTTCCGCCAAATATCAAGGCCCTCTGGGATTTGTCCCCAGCCTTCCCCGATCACCTCGCCCCACTTTGAACTCTATTGTTTACATCTGTCTCCACTGCTACACTGTAAGATTCTAAAGTAGTGCTGTCCGTTAGGAATAAGACGTGAGCCATATATGTAACTAAACATTTTCTTGTTCCTACACTAGGAAAGCAAAAAACAGGCAGGCGAAACTAATTTTGATAATATATTGTATTTACCCTAATATATCAAAAAATATAATTTCATCATGCAATCAACATAAAAATTATTTATTTATTTAACAGAGAAACTATTTTATTTGCATATCTGGGGGGTAGGGTGTTCATCTGCAACAGTTATCAGTAAATAATGACTACATGAAATACTTCCCCCATCTTAAACAAATGTGTATTGCCCAGTTTAAGTCCATGTTTACCTTTCATATAGCCCTCCAGCCCAGTTTATTTTATTTTATTTTTATTTTTTATTAAAACATAATTGATTGTACATATCTATGGTGTACAGTGTTGAATATCAATACCTGTGCATAAAAACAAAATTATTTTATTTGAGATATTTTATATTCTCCTGTTTTGTACTAAGTCTTTGAAATCTGGTTTGTATTTTGCACTTACAGCATATCTCAATTTTGACTAGCCATATTTTTAAGTGTCCAGTAGCCATATGTGGCTTGTGGCTACCATAGTGCTCAGCAGAGTCCTGGGTGAAAGGAATCTTTAGTTGCTATAAGGTCAGAAAGCACATTATGGCTCCTAGTTGTCCTCCTGGTAGATCTTTCCTAACTTTCTGAAGACTGGGTTATATCCTTCATTACATGCTCTCATGACACCCTGAGCTTCCCCTTCCCCAGCATTTACATGTGGGATTATTTAAGGTCAGTGTTCCCATCTAGACTGTCAGTGTCATAAAGGCAGGGTCATGATTGTCTTCTCACATGGAAGTGTCCAGTATCTGTCGAAAGAATAAATGGAATTAAGGGGCTCAACATGTAACTGAAATGCTCTTGCTCTTCAAGGTTGATGGCAATAACAAATGTCATTGGATTTTGCTGGGTTGTGTTAGAGATCATCACAATGATGATAGACACAGCAGCCACGCTGGCTGGATGGATTCAGCTACCCAAGTGTTAGGGGTTGAATTGTGTCCTGGATGACACAAAGTTATGTTTAAGTCCTAACTCCTAGTACCTCCGAATGTGATCTTATTTGGAAACAGTGTCATTGCAGATGTAATTAATTGAGATGAGATCATACTCAGTAGGGTGGGCCCTAATCCAATATGGCTGGTGTCCCTGTAAGAAGAGAGAGACACGGAGAAGATGGCCATGGAGACACATGGAGACGATGGAGGGAGAAACTGGAGTGATACATCCACAAGCTAAGGATTGCTGGCAAAAACCAGAAGCCAGAAGAGACAAAGAAAGTTTCTCCCCTGTGGGTTTCAGAAGGAGCCTGGCTTTGCTGACACCTTGATTTTAGACCTCCAGCCTCCAGAACTGTACGACAATAAATTTATGTTGCTTTAAGCTGCCCAGCTTGTGGTACTTTATGATGGCAGCCCTAGGAAACTAGCACATCAAGACAGACACCCCTAACAAACCTGCCTGCACTCCCTTTCCTCCTGGGCACAGCTCCCCAGCCTGGTGCCCAGGGTCAGCCGACATGCAGGGATGAGGTGGCATTGCTGGCTCGTGGCCTGCAGGAAAGGTACATGTCAGCTCCCTACTGCTTCCTGCATGGTAAAGACAAGTAAAGAAGTACAGGAAACTTTGCCAAGAAGTTAAAGGCATTTGTACCTCCTTAGGACAACTTCCCAGTGAAGGGCGAGTGGAGTACAGTGTGTCTCCACTCCAGGAAACAGGAGGGACATAATCATTCAGTTCCCACAACAGAACGAAAATTTCTCCTTCAAAACAGACCCTCTGGCAAAGGCTATCTTCTTAAGGAAAAAAGTTCTTGCTCTTTAGTCTTTAACTGAGAATAAATTAGGAGAGATAATGGACAAATATTACTCTTCTTTGAAGCTCTGTATTCCCACTGAAAAGAATCAAGGCTATGGTTCTCAAGTCTGTGCGTGTCTGCAGCGGTGACATACCTTTATACAACCCCCCTCACAGATTGAATCCTTTGCACCACAAAGTATTTTCCAGCGCTGCTGTTCTCTCTCCTTTCTCTTCAGTCTGGAAGGCTAACTCAATTGTCTCTTTCTATTTGACAGAATTCACATCAAATGCAGACAATACGAGGCCAGGATTTTGCTTTCCCTGTTGCCAAGGTGGGAGGAAACACAGCAGCATGATAGTAGCTGTAACTGCTCTGACCTTTGCCAAGGTTAACTCTCCCCAGGTATCTCAAATACAAATGCTTGTTCTTGATGCTTTCCAATTATTTTCACTTAAAAGAAATACTTTAATATATTTAGTTCAAATTGCGTGATGGTAATTACGCTTCTAAATCTAATTAAGTGGCAGGATAAAGGGAACCTCTGCTTCTGCGAGGGGATATTTGTTGTTCAAAAGATGGGTCTAATTTTCCATAGAAGGAGGATTCATATTATAAGCATTGTGACTGTCTTCTTTCATTACTTGTTTGTAAAGCTCTTATTAGACTGATTAAATTCACACAGGAGAAAAAAGTTATTGTTAATCAATTTCGAATATAATCTATCCATGACTTAGCTAATAGAAAATTATGCTCATCAAGGGGATTTTTACTCTGACTTCAAATCATTATCATGTTACATATTATGTTAATTACTAAATAAAACATTTAGCTTTTTAAAATTAGTATTTTTATTTATCATATTTGTATGTCACTCCTTTCCTCAAAAGTCGCATAATAATTCCTCATTCCATAGTAGAGAAGATTACCATCTTTGGTTGGAATTTGAGCCTGGCCTGCACACCCCATGTAACCTAGCCTTGGTGGACATTGATGCTGCTCAGCAGTATTTTCAGTTCTCTTCTCCCTGAGAGTTCACAGGAGGATCACACTGGCTTGACCCTTTGAAGTTAGATGCAGCCAAATGACTTGTTTGGCCAATGAGATGTGAGGGGAACTGATATGTGTAACTTGAGGCCAAAGCCTTGCACAATGAAATAAAATATTTGAAACTGCAGCTCTTCTCAAGATTAAAGGTGAACTGAATATCAAGGTATCTCTCGAATGTCACCCTCATTTTTCTCTTCCCCACTCTTGTTCATGCTTTTTATTCTACCAAAAGTCCTTCCTTTATGTCCCTTTATTGAAATTTCACCCATCTTTAAGGTGCTGCTGAAATGTTAATGGAAATGAATGATTCCTTACTATCACCTAAAGTTTATGTGTCAAATCATCTTTTAAAGTTTTTTGTTTTTTAATAGACTTTACTATTTAGGGCAGTTTTAGGGTCTCAGCAAAATTGAACAGAAAGTATAGAGAGTTCCCATAAAAGCCTCGCCCCCACACATGCACAATCTCCTCCACTATCAACATCCTCTCCAGAGAGGTACATCTGCTACAGTCAGTGAACCTACATTGACACATTATTATCACCTGGAGTCCACAGTTGACATTAGGGCTCAGTCTTGGTGCTGTACATTCTGTGCGTTTGGACAAATGCATAAGACACATATCTACCACTACAGTATTATACAGAGCAATTTCACTCCCCTAAAAATCCTCTGTGCTCTGCCTATTTATCCTTTCTATTCACCTAACCCATGGTAACCACTGCTCTTTTCACTGTCTCTACTGTTTGGCCTTTTCTGGAATGTCATATAGCTGGAATCATTCAGGGTGTAGCCTTTTCAGATTGGTGTATTTCACTTGGTAATATGCATTTAAGGTTCCTCTATGTCTTTTCATGGCTTAATAGCTCATTTCTTTTTAGTGCTGAAAAATATTTCATTGTCCAGAATTACCAGTTTATTTATTCATTGACTAATTGAAGAACATCCTGGTTGCTATCAAGTTTGGACTATTATGAATAAGACCTCTATAGATATCTGGTGAAGGTTTAGGTGTAAAAGTAAGTTTTTAACTAATTTGGGTAAACACCAATGAGCACAGTTATTGGGTTATATGGTAAGAATGTGTTTAGTTTTGTTAAGAAAATGCCAAACTGTCTTCCAAAGTGGCTGTACCATCTTGCATTCCCACCAACAATGAATGAGAGTTCCTGGAGTTCCACATTCTTACCAGCATTTGGTGTTCTAAGTGTTTTGAATTTGGGGCATTCTAATAGATGTGAAGACTATTTTCTCCCAGACTGCAGAAAAACATCTTTTTAAGGTTGGTCTTTTCGAGGGAATCAGGAATCAGGTTCCAAATATGATCCAGATGTTCACATGATTGTCTCATGTCTCTTTAGTCTCTGACTGTCTCCTCTCCCTTCAGCTTTTTATACAATGCCATTGAGTTATTACAGACATTGGTCATTTGTTGTGTAGTGTATCTCATATCTGGATTTGTCCAAGAGCCCAATAGCTTCTTGAGGGCTGCCCTGGGGATTGATGTGAGTCTGTAAACCAAAGGCACAGCGCTGGGCCAGGCAAGAAGTTCCTGAAGGTAACATGGCCTCAGCAGCAGCTGCTTCTGAGTCATGCCCCTGAGAAGGATGTAACACCACATTTATAATGTGACTTCATTGGGGAAATGCTGTCAAGGATACGAGAGAAAAAGTCTGTATGTTTCTGTTATCAGCCATGTGAGACAGCACTTGATTATTGAATCATCTGGGCATAGAAATTCTCTTTTTACAAGTTGTGTTAAAAGCTGCTTTTCACAGATCACACGAAACAACTCTGAAATGTGTCAACATCATCATCATTGTTGCTAATAATGTCCACTTGGTGCCATGCACGATTCAAGGGTCTCTCATACGTCAATTTATTGAATCCTCACCTTTGAGAAAGGTGCTACTACTATCTCCACTTTATAGTTGAGGACACTGAGATGTAGAGAGATTATATAACTCTCAGACAAGTCAATAGCAATATTTCCTCTAAGCTCATGAACAACTTTTGACTGTGCAGCAAATCAACAACATAAGGACAGTTTCTATAAGTAAACATAATTGATGGTAAAGAACCACTTCTAACCAACCCTAGGAAGTAGGCAAAGTTATTCAATATCCTAAGTTGCTTGCTTTCTCACCCCTCCTCCTCCAAAACAACATCTCCTGACTCTAGAATCCTTTCCCACATTTAAAAACATGGGATAATTTGTGCCGTTATGTGTATGCATTGACTTGTGGGGGTGGTGGCGGTAGCAAGAGCAGCCTTAACGAAGAGACCAGTGATCAACAGGGAAGAGAGAAATGGAGGATTTGGGAGTGCCACCCCTAATGTCACTGTGCATTTATAGAGGGGTAACAGTTATGACATAGTGTATACTGCCAGGTACTAATGATGGTCGAGAAGTGTTGGTGAGGGATTAGGTGGCCCGATCCATGTGCAGTGATGAGGTGGGAACAACAGGTATGTGATAGTTCTGAATAGATGCTCTGGAGCAGAAGGACCTGGATTCAAAACCTGACTCTGCTACTTAGTAGGTACATGACACTGGGGATGTCACTTAGTTGCTTTAAGCCTCACTTTCTACAGATTTTAATTTTGGAAGGAGAATAGTACTTACTTCCTGAGTTTGTGGTGAGGAACGAATTAGTTAACATATTTAGTCCATTCCTTTTGCTTACAACAGAATATATGAAACCAGGTAATTTATAAAGAAATGAAATGAAAGAAGAAATGACAAAGAAATGAAAAAAGTCCTGTGGCAACTAGGGTGTCACGTGGTGAGAATGGCGAGAGTTATTTCATGTGTTCTCCTTATAAAGTCAGCAGTCTGCTCCCAGGATCACCCTTTAAACCTTTAATCCACTACTCTGTGAATGGATTAATCCATTCATGAGAGCACAGTCCTCATGATCCAATCATCTCTTAAAGGCCCCACCTTTCAAATATCATAATCAGATTTCCCAGCCTCTTAACACTGTTACAATGGGGGTCAAGTTTCCAACACATGAACTTTTGACGGACATATGCAACCCATAGAAGTTGATATATATCAAATGTTAAGCACCATGTCTGACACAGAAACTTCTCAATAAATTAAAAATCTTATTTTATGAACTTTGAAGGAAGCACTCCAGTGACTGGGTTTATCTTCTCGCCCAAGGCAAACACCAGTTGTGTAACGTAAATGCAAATTCATCTCCCTTTTACAGAAAGGAAGTGGGATCTGGAAGACCTGGACATTATCTGTAATACTAGATTGGTTAAAGGTAGGTAGAATTGGAGGGCAAGCGGGTTGCTGCTGTATCACAGAGTATTGATTAATTTATGGGTATCATTCTGGAGATTTTTATCCTTTTTGAACAAGTTATAAAATAGCCCATGCAAGGCAGTGCATGGAGGCAGTGCACGGGCCTGGGTTGGGGCTCCGGGGAGGTGGAGCTGATCTGGGGCTGGCACATGCTCTCAGAGCCACTGTACTGTGAAGGTCACACTCAGAAGCAGTCCAGCCTGCAGTTGCTATTTTTTAAAAAAGGTTGTAAACATCATTTACTGCACCACAGGATGGCCATGATACAAGGTCAAATGTGAGAATTGTTTTAGAATCCATGTTAGGAAAAGCTTGATCCTGGAGCAAGTGGCACGCTTCTATTCTGATAATGACAATTATGTCACTGGCCAGGCTCCCTTTTTGCCTCGATCATCTAGCTGCCTGGAGCCTAATGACAGCATCACGGGACCTCTGTGGTTGGCTTCATCCTTTTGCTTTATCCATGATCTGGATTTTCAACCTCGACTTATGGTTTATTATTATTTTATTGTGTCTATTCTTGTAGTATGAGAAAAGGAATAATAAATTTTAAAAGCCGTATCAATGACATGGGTGTAGAAATAGGAGATGTGATTTTTCATATTCAGGGGTCAAAGAGCTGTAAGATAGTCAATAAATTAGAGACTTGAAGAAAGACCCCAAAGGGTCTCAAAAGCTGGAAGAATGGGCCAAAACTAACTATAAAAAATTTAATGAGGATGACTTAAAATTGTGAACACAGTCCTCTGCATGTTAGAGCTGACATCCTGAGGCAGATCCCAAGGGGACTGCCCTCGGGACCAGTCAGGGACTTCCCCTCATGGCAGCCCCTGCCAGGTACACTTTCTCCCAGCACTGAGTGTCACTGTGCTGAGGAGCGGTCCAGGTGGGAGTGGGTCGCAGCCCTCAGGTGTGCGGGGACAGAAAAGGGGGAGAACCCTTCTTTCTCTGAGCACGTAGTGATTGAGTTGTAGGTTAGACCAAGCATCACGGAACTTCCGTTTCTGCTAACTGCAAGCTCAGTAGAGCTACAAGTTAGCTCCCTCATTAATGAATGCACCAACAAGTGCTTATCAAACAGCTGCTCTGCGCCTGTCATTGTGCGGAATCAGGGGCTCTACCAGGTGGTGGGTGAGCCGGACAAGTGCAGACAAGGGCATCATGGGTGGGGAGCCAGGAGCTGCAGGGCGGCTCTGCACCTGTCTCATTGGGAGGCTGCCTGGCATACAGTCGGTGCTGAATAACACTGACCCTACAAGGGCAGTATGAATTCATTATGGATTTGATTCTTTTTATGTAAATAGTATGGGGTTGCCCCCAAAGCTAACTCAATCCTAGATTGTGCCAATGGTCTGGAGTTCAGAGCAGCCAGTTTAGGGAGCCACATTTTAAGAGACATTAACAAACTGTAGCCCATTCAGTCAGGGTGACCAGGAGAAGCTGGCAGCCACCCCCCGTGAAGCTGAGGGAGGGCAGAATCCAAGTCTCCGGGGAAGAGGGACATGAGAGGACCTCACAGGCAGGACTGTACAACCAAATCAGGTGGCTCCAATGAGCAGATCTCAGGCCAGTGAGTAGATGCTTCAGGAAGGCAAGTTTTGGCCTAATGTAAGGAAGAACTTTTGTTTTTTTAATCCCTCTCTTAAAATCACAGTTCTTCCTAAGGGATCTGAACTTCTTGCCCCTTGGTTGGATGCCTGCCTGCCAAGGACGGTGGGTGGAGCTGATGCCAGTGATGGTGGCAGTTTGATGACTAATCTTTATGTTCCTTCTTGACCTAAGGTTCTGTGGGGCCAACAAGGTCTATTTAGGTGTGAATGACTTTTTGTCAAGGTATCTTTTTGACTTGGCATTTGAAAGCTTGTTCATCTCTGTGGACTGGATGATACATCTCCTATCAAAGGAATTTAAGGCATCAGCCTTCAGCTTTGACACAATGCCTTGGTAGAATATTAAATCACATTATGAACTTCTCTGCCTCTATATAACCTTTAAGGTGTCTGGGGAAGGGGTGGCCACTACCAATTATAACCTGCAATCTCTCCTGCTAACCAGAGGTCCAGTGGTCGGGACCTTGAGCAAGTTCTAGGCAGAGGCTGGGCATAGCCACGCTTTCCTCGAGCACAGCACACAGCAGTCAGGAAGGGATGCTTTTCCCCTCAGATACCTCCCCCACACCCTGCTTTCTCTGCCTCCTCTGTACGTTTACTATTCTCTCTGCCTCTGATGGTATCGTGTGCACGGTTGATATTTTTTTGGCCACTTAATCCCATTTTAGATGGTATTTCTTATTTTCATACACTCATTTTATTACTTACTGCAACCTCCTTACAACATTCAGTAAACTATATTTTAATAATAGGTTTTTGTGTCTGTGCTGAATTGTTGCCCCGACCCCCAGGTAAGCCCCTTGACATGTTTTCATCTCTGTACACTCAGTACAAAGCACAGGTCCTGGCTTATAATAAGTGCTCCATACATAATAGTAGACAAAATGAGTGACCTACCTTTTCTGACACATATGGGAATGCCTTTCTATGTTCTTATTTTTGGTAGTGAAGTAGTGAAGTTTCTGATAAAAAGTATCCATGGAAACACTTGACTAATAAAAGTATTGTACATGTTAGGCATAAAAGCTCTACCGTTTTTTAAGTGCCATAGCAGACTAATAACTGTTAGTTTGCAATCACAGACTACAAAAGAAATGATTGCATGAATATCTGAGATTCCAGGTGTTAATTCAATAGCAAAACAAAAAAAAAAACCAGTGTGTCCTTGCAGTTTAGTTTCTGAAGGCTAAGAAGCTGATGTGTACTTGCTTTTGAATTCACTAAAATCAGATGCAAGACATTCTATAATTCTGTAGACTCAAAAGAATAGATAATGCCCCCAAGGGTCATCCAACACAAACCCCTGCCTTCAGGCGGAACAAGATATAAAACACCTTGTCGACCGTCTATCCTTTAAAAACCTGTCTCAAGGAGAACAGCTATGAGCCATTGCTCTTTCTACCTAACTTCTTCTGACAGACAGCCTGTATGGTCCCATTTATACATGATAAAAAATTCTCCCCTGCTGTGTTGGAAGACCACTGCCATTTGCTCTCGCCTCAGCAGAACAGGAGAACATTGGTCAGTGTCACTATGTAATGTCACTTGATATGCTGGGTAGACCCATACTGGGCTCTTCTCCGTCAAACTCACTGTACCGGATTCCTCTGGCCTCGCCTCACAGACTGACTGTGTGACACTTCGGTCACCTTTGTCACTTTGGTTGAATCCCTCCAATTCATCTACATCCCACCTTAACTTATTGGCTCCAGATTAAACAGCAGAGTAATGCAAAACTGACCAGAGCTGAGGACAGGGGGAGAACGCTCTCATAGTTCGTGGGTGTTATAATGCTGTGACAATGCCACAGAGACGCACTGGCGTTTTCTTTTGGGTGAGAATAACACCAGGTGCTGGCTCAGCAGCTGACTGTCCTGGGCACCTCCGCCCTCCAGAGCTGCCTCAGCAGTGCTTCAGAGAAAGTATTCGGTCCCAGTACTGGCCGTTTCTTTGTCTCAAAAACAGCGGTCACCAACTCAAGGGTCTTTGACCCTTGACTCAAGGGTTTTTGACCTTTTGACTCAAGGCTAGACAGGGAGCCTGAGGAGTGGTTGGGGTCCACGTGGCGAGGGTGAGAGCTGGAGAGCACCTGTACTTTTTAAAGGAGGGGCCACCAGCTCACCTTGCACTGTTTTTTTTTTTTTCACGTGAGAATGCCCACCCAGTATACCAAAAGCTTCCTTCTTTTTCTTTTAAGAGAAGCCATAAATCTATATTGTTAAGTTATATATATCTCAACTGAAAATGGCAATTAGTTAAAAACAATGCTAATCCATCGTGCAGCCCAACCCTGTGTGGGCCCCAAACAGCACATTTGCAGGCTCAGTTTTGGCCACGGGCTCCTGAATGCAAGCTCTTGACAGGGTGCTGATCCTCTTCTTCCTTCTTATTCCTATGATACTCCTGAAGGCGCGAGCCACTGAGGGACATATTCTTTATATGTAAACACTTTCACAAAATTGTGTTTTAAAAGAAGATTTTAAAGGAAAAGAACTTAAACTTTTCATTCTCAGTGATGAAATCACAGATACAGTGGTTGCTAAAAATGGCAAAGTGCATGGAAAGGAATCTGTCCAAGGGTGATAACTCCACCATCCCAGGACGTGGAGACACTGTGGAGTGTGGGGCTGTGGCTGAGATCTCCACTTCAAGTTGTCGTTTCAAGTTCATTAAGACCAACACTGCAAAGGCAAAGCCAATTGAAGGAATGTACCCATTTGTGCTTAGTGTTCTAATTTTCACACCCAGCAGGTTCACTTTACTTATAAAGGTTGGTCTAAGACAGAGTTCTCGGTGTAGAAAGGCAATTTAACCAAAATGCTTTACCCTAATTACACAGCACAGCAATTTGAATAAGTAACCAGAGACCCAAGAGAGTCAAAGCTATTATAGCAGAAGTTACTTTTTTGATAACGTTTAAGAAAATAATACCAAGTCAAGACCTTAAATGCTTTATCTCTCTGAAAGTAAATGATAGAAGCTATAATCCTGTATCATTTGAATCAATGAGTTGGATTCCTCTTCAAAGGAAGTGGGTTGAAAATGGACCCCCTTCCCCTTGTGGCTGTTTTTGTAGGAGAAGGTATTGGTTGTATTGATTGTGCATAAAGCAAAGAGTTTTTGCTATATCGAAGAAGCCGGTCCAGATATGATTTTCGTGGGCCAATATGCAAAATGCTATTTTTAAAGGGGCCACTGATCTTTTGTTTGCTGTAGAAAATGAAGTAATCTCTCAGGGTAATGGACTCAAACTATAACAAAGGACAGTTTACCTTAAAATTTGAAAAGACATTGCTAGCATACTGATAAACAGTGACATTGTTTACTAGGGGGGAAAATAAATGTTGTTTGTTGAGATTTTTACAAATAAGCAAAACAATCACCCAAAGAGATCGAACCTGAAGAGATCGAAGAGATTGGCCTGTAAGGCTTGAACCACCGCACTGCAGGAGCAGCTCGATCTGTCGGACTGCAAGTAAGATGCAAGGTTAAAAAATAGAGGAAAATAAACATAATCTAGATCCTTTATTCTACATATATATAGAGCTCAGATGATTTAAACTTTTGCAAAAAAAGGATGCTTGCAATTTGTCAGTTTTCCCTTCCAATAGAATATAAGCCCCACGAGGCTTAGGACCGCGATATAAACTGGAAAAGAGTCCCTTCATTTCTAGACTTCTGGGTAATTGGCAATGAGGATAAAGAAAATAAGCATTATGAAGGATGAGCAAGATAATAATGCATTTTTTATGGACCCTGCAGCCATATCTGACACATTACTTCGGTGAAGGGTTTTCATCCTTGACAATAGACTGGACACATGAAGAATTATAGTCACACTATCACCATCTATTCAAGAGCACCCAGCCCTCATGACATGAGCAAATAACATTCCCGACCTGCCCGAGTGACCGGACGGTTCTTTACAGGAGGATCACAGAATTTCAGCATTCCCAGGCCAGGGGTCAAGAAGAGAGAGAACAGTTAGGACATCAAGTTGCCAGGTTACTGTGGAACGAAAGTGGCAGATGGGTTGATTTTAGGGGAAAAAAAAAAAATCTGCCAAGTGGTGCAGCAAACATTAGTCTGGGAGAAGAATATCTCACTTTGGTGGAGACAGCTCCCGCAGTCCCATTCATTACAATCCCCAGGAAGGCTGGCCTTGCTGTGAGGGCTCAGCTGAGCCTCGGGTCTGCATTTCCCCCAACACAGACACACGGTGCACACACACACACCTATGTCCTTGTCTGCACACACTCTCCTGCAAGGGCCAAAGTGACAAAACAATACAGTAGCTTGATGGCGATAAGAAAACAAGTGCACCTAACCTCTTCAATGTAAGTCCGACAATGGAACGTGATCTATAGAGAACATATGACTACAACAGGAAAGGAGTGGTTCAGTCATTTTTCATTAGTAAAAAATGCTCTGACGGAAAGCCTCTGAATGCTGCAAACATGATAAAACAGCACATTCCAAGCCCAGACAAATGGTGTAGAACAACTCGAAGGAACTGACCTGTCATGAAACCAACCTCCACGAACATCAAACAGAGGAGGCTCTGATAGGTAACAGACAATGCAACAAAAATGATTTTGATAAAATGCATTGCTATTAAAATATAAGTGAATTCATACTGAGAAGTACTGGACAAGCCACCAGAAGGGACACCTCGTTGGTAAGGATGACACATGCTGACACTGAGGATTTCCCATGATCACCATGGTGGGCTTCCTTCTGGTTCTCCATATTCAGCAAGTCTGTCCTGGACTGTGCTTCCTGGTGAAATGGTATCGAGGTTTGTTATTAACATGGTGCCCAAAATGACCATACAGCGAGGTCGCAGTTCTTTCCACCTTCAAAGTTGTGAGATGATTGTTTTCCAAAGTGAACACATACGAGCAAGTCGAGCTGACTCCCATTTGTGACACTCCTGGTCTCTGGGCTGCAGGGATGGGTGCTGGAAGTTAGCAGATTTACTTCCAGTTAAACTAAGGCGGTGCGGGTTTTCCCCTTCTCTGAATATTTCTAGGCTTTAAAAGCAGTGTCCTTGCTAGTGACATTCCACCATACTGGCCGTGGTTTCTTCAACACCGCTCTGCCTAAGAGTCTCAGGGTTAGGGTCGTACATCAGCCTGCCTTCCTGCCTCCCTCCCGCCTGCTACGGAAATGCCCCGTCACCGCTCTGGCCACGATGTTGATTTCTCTGGTCAGGACTGGGACAAATGCCACTCACTAGGAATGCAGATGTTCTTGAGTTTCCACTTTTGGGACTCATGAAGATGAATAAGCTGGTTTACAGAAATAATAACCTGGTTGCCTCTTAAGCTGTTACATTCTCAAACTGTGATGGGATATTCCCATTTGAGCTTAAGATATATGTTTTTTTGAAAGAGCATTTTCTGCCTTTTTTTCTTTTAAAGTTTGCAAGGTACATTTTCTAAGGTAAATGCAGGCAAGGAGATAAACACGCTGAGCCACTATATGGAGAAATCTGAACTTGGAATTCTGCTGGGACACATACTTCCCACCTGGTCACACTATACGTGTCGTGTTGCTGCTGTGGTTTTTAACTTAAGCACGACTTCCCCCCAGATATCTCACCATGAAGGTGTTGAAAACAATGTTTCACAATGAGCATGAGAGTCGGGTTTGGCTCCCAGATCTGTCATGGGAAGCTGGGCCATTTTGGGCCAATTATTTAACTTTTCTGAGCTTCTGCTTCCTCCTCTAAAAAGCAGTGACAAAAATAATGCCTTCCTGAGAGAGGTGTCGAGGGGACAAACTGTGACAACATGTAGGCCAGCATTTTGTAAATCATTCTGGTCTATGAAAAGTTGGTTGATATGTAATGGTCAGAATTTCATTACTTATTACCCAGAGAACAAGGTTCCAATTCCGTACCCACCGGGAGCCCTGGCACCTGCTGCCAGCTCCCGCCAGCTCCAGGCCCAGCCCTGAGGCTCCCTGTGCTTCCTCGCAGGCGACAGACGCTGTTCCTCCTACGAATTCCTGAGCTGGTCCTTGCTCCCTGCTCCTTGGGAGGATCCATGTAAAAGTTCATGGAGCATCACTGATTGATTTAGCCACGATTGGTTTATTCTGGCACAACCCATAATAGCTTTATTTTACCTCTGGAAGGAGAGGACCCCAGGAACCATGATCGTCTCAAAAGCATAAACTTGTTTCTTGTAACCCTGTTATCTAGTACATTTCCTGGCATAATTAAGATCTCAGGAACTGTGAATAAATGATTGATTGAAAGAATAAATGAGAGAATCAATAAGTGGATCAATGAAAGAGGATTTGAGAGTAAAAAATAAAATAAAATAAAATAAAAACAGAGACCTTCCTTTCTCAGAGTTTTGCAAATGAGAGCTGGGCAAGGGCTCTTTGGGCAGGCTTAACACACAGGTGTCGGGTGTTGAATGTGGCCGCAGTCCTCAGAAACAAACAGGGCCTGGGTTTCAGGACAAGGTCATGAGGCTAGGGGCATCCCTTGGTCTCAGCCAGGAAGAAACTTTCAGGTGGCAGTTAAGAGCCCAACTCCCAGCTAAAGATGGACCAGGGCAAATATCATCATCACGAGAAGCATAAAAGCTATTCCATGCTTGTCTTATATCCTTAAAAAGTAGGAAGCAGATGTGCAGTGTCGTCCAGGCTATCCTCTAAATTGTGCTATTGACGTGGAAATTGATCCTACTGTACGTCCTGTTTTTATTGTTATACCTTCACCAACTGCATTTATTGAATGTCTATTACACGCATGGTGCCGAGGAGAGAAATCAACGTCCGACTATCTGTTTTCCGCCTCTATATTAGTAGGAAATACATTATAGCATTATAAACTGTTTAATATAAAAGGAGCAAAAATGACCTATGATATCACCATATTAACATGATTAATTTTCTTTTTCTGGATTTTTTGAGAGTTTCTATCCATGTGCATACAATTTTATACATTACGCTCACATAGGTTTCGTTTTGCAAGGTTTATTCTCACATGACTACGTTGCCTTTGCAGAAGATTCTCATCTTGCAGGCTTTTAGTTGTGGGATTCTTAGGCCATGAGAAATTGTACCTCAACATTCAACAGAGAATCATTTAAAACGAGGACTAAGCTGTATTATTTCATTGGTATTTCATTTGAAGCACAATGAAATTTCATTTCATTCTACTACCATAGTAACTAAAGCAAATTCTCTCTAGCACTGATCTGAGTATTGAATAAATAAAGATGAAATTAAAAGAGTACACTGACATTCTCAGTGCTTCTAGACTCCCACATACTTATCAACTACTTATAAATCTGATGGCACCTACTTACTAATTGGTTAGCTTTCACCTTGACAGGCCTTGAAATTCTTTTAATGGGATTTCAACCAGTGGAAATCACCACCATTTAAGCACAATCACCTACAATAGCTAGATATTTAAGGAAAGGAAAAGAAGAAAAAAAAGCTAATGATTTTTGACACATGCACTGAAAAAAATTAATAGCTTGCTCATCTCTGGGAAAGGAGATACATTTTTTTCTCCCTCTAAGACTGTGAAGTTCAACATTATGTGATTTATCTCAATGACCTGCAAGTACTCCATGTAATTATTAAAAATAACCATCAAGTCAGCGTTTAAGAAGTTCCATTGAGGCACTGCTAATGCAATGCCCAGCTCATACTGCTTCACTCCAGATAACCCTAGAACACGAGGCCAGGTCGCCACCAGTGTTCCAAAGGTGTTACCTTAAGAAGAAAAGTGCAGGGACACCATTCTTGAATAAGCTGTCATTTCAATGGATGCATTTGTTATTAAAATCAAATCATTTTCAATAAGTTGTTTCTCATTGTATGTATCATTCCAAAAAGCAGTGTTTAACCCACAGGGTTAATAATTTTTTTCTGATTAGCAAAAAAATGTAATATTATTGAGTTCACAGAAATAGTGCTGATTTCAATTTGAGTGATTATGGAGTAAACGGGTCTTGTAATGGTCTGCCTCAGGAAAGCCCCATGCAGAACAAATAATCCCTTCTGCAACATGGAAGCAAAACAGCCAGTGCCTTCTTTCATCGGGGAAGCACTTTCAATCATGAGTTTGTGATTGACCTGGGTAAATCTATTTGGCTGGGGCAGAGTTTGATGTGACTGATTTATCTGTTTAGATCCACTGATGCTGACAAATCCTTATGGATATGGGGTCACCAAGTTGATCTGGAATCACCGAATCTGGTTACTTACATGGTGACATCACAGTGCATCAAAACCACTGAATCTTTTGGTTTCACAGAATTCTGCTTTGGAAAGGACTCAGCCATGCAGATAAAAAGTAAAATCAACAGCTGGGATGGCAGTTACACAAAACTACACATGTGGTAAAATGGCACAGGACATGGGCATACATTGTAACAAAGTCAGTTGCCTTGTTTTGATATTGCACTCTAGTCATGGAAGATGTAGCCACTGGGAGAAAGCAGGTGAGGAGTACCCCGGACACTTCTATGCTGTCTTTGCAACTTCTCGTGTATCTCTAATTATTTCAAAATAAAAAGTAAAACAAAGAAAAGCAAGAGGGCTATTATTTCTTTTGAGAGACCTAAGCTGGTAGCAGCGTGGCCTCAAGCTAGAGGAGATTTGGTTTCAATAAGGCCCTGTCTGGACCTCTGGACAGCTTAGATGAAAGCCCCTGGCCTGGGGATGGGGCGGGGGGCACACAATGCCCTCCTCATTCGTGGCTGGTCAGTGACTTTTAGTGATGGGATGGTGAGGTGGCAGCACAGAGCATGAGAGTGGGACTGGCACCCAACCCGCAAGACCTCTGGTCCTGAAGCATTTTCAGGACAGCTCAGCCCTGCTGCCAAGTGGAGGAGAGGGCGTCACACAGCTGCCCACTGCCCACTGAGCCATGAACCCTGTGCAGAGAGAGCAGGACAAGCGTCCAGAAACAGCTGGGTGCGACCTCAAATGCTGGGCAGAGAGGCCAGGTGTAGGCCACTATGGCATGGGGCACTCTCCCTGGCTGTGCGGTCAGAGCGCTCAGGGTGAGAAGTGAACCCAAGTGACAGTCCCAGACTCACCTCTGCCCTTGCCTGCTCCCTCCACTTCTGGCAAAGAGCATCAATGCAAGCCCAGCTTCAGCTCAGTCGAGCCCCTCTGCTGGTGCCCACTGCACGGTTCCAGGTGTCCTATCCTGCTCTCTGCTGGAATCCAGACTCCTGGAGGGCAGGCACTGTGCCTCATTACTCGTGCATACATCCCACCCGCCGCAGCACCCCGAGCAGGTACCTTGCACACGAATTGTTGAGTGGAAAGTAGCATCACCAAGAGAGCAGTCTCCACACTGGAGGCAAGGAGAGGGGCTGAGTACAGAAAGGCTACTCTGTCCACGCCAATGCCTGAGGACACACACTCTGAGAAAGCTACACTCCTGTCCAGGTGCAAGCAAATGACAAACTCCTCCTCTTGAGACTTCAGGCAGAGAACACAAACACTCACAATGCCAGTGACTTTTACAACGCAGGGCCAACAAGCCTCCACAACAAGTTTTTGCTTTGGGAGTACAGGGTAGTTGAGGGAGGTTGCTCTGTTAGTGAAAAAAGTGGAACATCTAAAACCAAGCAGAGAGGGGATTTTCATCTCGGAGGTGGGAGGGAAAAGGGAAAAGGAGAGACATGGGGGTTAACTGGGGTACATCTGAGTGGTGCTGTTCAGGGTTCACCTCCAAATCCTGCCCACCCTTAAATACCTCCCACCAGCCTGCTCTCCCACCTCATGAATAGAAAATATTATTAGGATTTCTCTGAATCATGAGAGATAGGAGCCTCCATTAAAATGCGGATGTATATTACTCAGAAGAAAGGGCACTAAGTTTATTCTCCCAACTTCACCAATTGGCCTAGTAGTGCTAATTAGTTACCAGATGTTGGGAAAATAGAATAGTTTAGTCAGGCCCCCTCACCGTAGGTCCAGTTGGGGGTGGTGTGACACATTCTTTGTAAACGAGTTGTGTGTGGGTGGAGTTGGTGCACATGCATGGTGATGCTACCTGGCTGGCATTGACTGCCTTGGGCATCTGACCCACGCAGCCATGCTCTCCAGCCTACGTCTCAAAGGATCTTTTTGCTGGTTACCTAGCTCATAGACCTAGCTCATAGACCTGCGTATGAGGGGTCTGGGGACCCAGCATATGAAGGGTTTGGGACCTAGTCTGCAATGGGCTTGAGGGGTCTGTGAGCTCCAGATCCAGCCCTAGCTCTACAGCAGAGTAGTAACATATCTGCCTCAAAAGTTGGAAAGCCCCACATGAAGAGATGTGGTGAAGGACTTGGGGCAGGGGGGATTCACCGTGATCAGATCCGGGTGAGCTGACACCAAGGAGACCCCATGGGCTTTGTGGATCAGGAGCAGCCAGGTGCATCGAGGTACTTGTGAGGGTGCCATTAAAGGGAAGAGATTTTTTAAAAAACATACACCCTCATCTTTTATACAATCCTTTACTCTCTATGTAAGGTCAGTCCTCATGGGGTACTTGAACAGTTTCCACAAGGTGCAGGGTAAGACAATTGTTAAAATTTAGCCATCATTTTCACTGATGATACCGTTCTACAGTATCTTGGAGAAACCTAGAGGAAACAGTGGTGCCCTCCAACGTGTTTCTGTACACACCCAGGACTAGAACAAGTTCACTTTGTCAATCGATTTGAAACCACCTTAAAAGAGAACGGCTTTGGTAACAATTAGAGGGGATTTAGTAAAAGAGAACAATCGTCTAAGCTGATTTCTTTCTAAAGAGGCGTGGCAGGCAATGCCAAAAGAGAGGAACTGGACGTGAGTAGGGTGGGGAGGAGGGAACAGCTTGACCGAACGTCACATGCCACCAATCATGTCACCAGCAGAGATTGGATGTGACTTGCACGCTACTGCTGTAGGCAGGTGCACAGTGAGTGGAAGGCTGTACCAAGGGGGCCTTCAAGGATAAGTTTTTAATGATGGGTTGAAACCCTTCTGAGCCTTCTTCACTTTCTTGGTTTCTCTATATGTTCAAATCTAAAAAAACGAATCAATTCCTTACTCTGGAACATTCTATGAGGGGGAGAAAAAAATCTGTGTGTATTCAAAGGTTACAAGTTAACAGCTAAATATCAACAGAGATGATTATGGATAAAGGTTACCTAAAGTTTAAGTCATTTAATTGGGTTTTATTTAATTGGCAACTTGGATCACATCTCCGAAAGAATATTCATGAATTTAGAGAGGGCTTTTCAAAATACCTTAATCACTATACAAGAGGAAACCAGTGTGTATAAGCAAACTTGACTCTTGAGAAAACTGGTCTTCCAAAACAAAATATAGTGAAGACATTTTGCATAAAGACTAAAGAAACTCGTCATAGGCATCTCTGTATCACGTGTACTTACCTAGAATCTGATACAGGGTCAGCATCCATAAATGCTCGTTGCAATCAGCCACAAGGTTCAATTAGACACACAAAAGATTACTGGGCATTATTACTAATGAACTACAGTTTATCGGTCCCTTCTCCTACACGCGCAATCTCTTTTTAAACCTTGGATGAAAATGAGTCTGTTCTCTGCAGGATCTCAAAGTTAAGAGAGCTACCAGGAATGACACTTACTAGACAGTGTTGAAGTTGGGGTGGGTCTTAGGTTGTGGTAATGAAGCAGGAGGCTTCTGTTTCCAGATAAAATGATGCAGAAGAGAATGATAAACAATGACCATATATGAGCAACTTATCCATTTGCCTACATAATATATTCATTTTGCACTGTGGAAGAACATATTTTTCATTTCAAAGAATTTGTTACTCATCCATCTGTGCAGGTCTGACAAATTACTAAAAGCAAGATGAAATTAAAAGAAAAGTCTCCTTGTCATGAAGTCCCATGAAAGTCACGCAGAAATTAAATTGCACAGAGAGTGCACTAAAGATACAGTGCTTGCCCTGGGGAAGCTTGCTTTCTTCTTGAGTATTAAACATGGCGTTTTAATATTTGAACAAAAACCTGAATACACTCTGCCCTCTAAGAAATGAGACATTACCTGTGTCACTGCCATATTTTAAAGTATCCTGAATTTTTCCATGACTGCACTTTGTTGCATACATTACTAATGTGGTAAGCTCCGATGGCCAGGGGGTGATTGGCTGGTCTTCAGCCATGGCCCGTTTTGGAAGTCTGTTTCATCTTTGGATTATCAGGCCTCTCAGTTTGACTACTGGGGCCATAAACATCCTTCCTGTGAGAGCCTGGGTGAGCATTTCCTGCTCATTAAACCACTTAAGATAAGCCTCCTCTGCACACAGTAAACATGAACTTAGTGCCCAATCACTGCTCTTGACATTCTGGTTGAGAATTAGGCAGGAACATACATTTCATCAGAAGAGAGGTGCAAACTGAGCATCTTGAATTTTATGAGCTCCATTCAGGAGGAAGCTTTATGGGGCTGGGTAGGATGGCGGATGGGATATGGATGGCGAGTATTGATATGGCGAGTATTGATATGGCGTGTGGATATTGTGCTCTCCTTGGAGAGGTGTTTTTTAAAAAGCTGAGTTGGTTTTAAACGTGATATTTAACTGAAGGCTGCCAAATTGTGTTGCCTCCCCAGGGCATTAAAAAATCCATCAATAATGTGTTGTTGTCAGATGCCTATTGCAGAGCTCAGGCTGTGTGGAGGGCTGACTCCCCACAACGCATGGCGACAGGCTGGGGAGGCAGAGGAGAGGGGTGAAGATGGAAATGTCCTGCCTTGCTGACATGGGGTGAGGACAAGTGAGGCGATGGATCAGTAAAATTTTCCATTAAATCAAGAAAAACACAACTTGCCCCTAATATCACCTCTGATGACTTCTTAGAGCAGCTGCTTCCCTGACGTCCTACTGAGGAACAAATTGCTTTCCTAGCAGGACATTTGGACACTCCTGCATTAACAGATATGGATCCCAGCATGCCAAGCCAAGCGAGAAGGCAATTTAATATGAGCAACACTGTCATCTCAATTTAGGACAACAGCTAGGATGCCCTACAGGGCACTGCAACAGCTTCTAGGAGTACACGACGTAAGACATTCTCACTGTCTTAAGGCTATAAAAAGCTGGTATTTCTAGTAAACAGTCAGGCCAAGGATAATGGAAAATGGAATGCAAAGATGACAGCTGCACTGTCCGATCTGTGAACATCAGTTTCAATCCATGAGGCTTCACTTCTGCACAGAACTGAGGCCACATTTAGAGTATCTCCCTTCTACTTCAATCCAATCACACAAATGCAAATAAAAAGCCCAATGATCTCTAATAAATAATGAAATGGGTAATCTTAGATGGCAGATGTTGTATACATAGGTCTGAGGAAGTTTTAAAGTGAAATCAGTAGCTTCATGTTTGAATTTTTGAAATTATGTCTACCCTTTATGCTATAAAAGACAAAATAAATCGAAGCCCTTGTAATTTGCATCTCATAATACTAAGCTGTATGTATGCAAGAAAACTTTTTTTTGCAATTTTTTAAACTAAATGCATTATGTATTGGTACATGCTTTAATAATTGTTTCTTTTTTATTTTCTCCATAATAAGGACATGTCCGAATCCAATGTACATATTATGCTAAGATAATTCATGCTAAGACAATATGTTTGACAAGAACTCTCATAATAAATTAGCTTCATGTACTGGAGATTTCAAAATATGGAGATAACTAAATTTTTATGCATTTTTTTAACAATATCCACTGTTACACCAGTTTATTCTGAGTCAATACCTTTTCTTACTAATCATATTGAGAAGGATTCATACACAAATTGAGATGAAAAGTCACGTGTAACAAAAATACAGATATATCTCATTCTAGACAGAATATCTCTAAATAGAGACAGAAAAGTGACACGGTGGCCTCACCCTCGAGTTTGCTCACAGACAATGGTGGTTCACATTAATGGCGATGCTTTCCGTGGTATCATTTTGTATTAGAAACACATCACAAAATAACTCAGTTGTTCATTACTATGAACACTGCCATGAAACTAGCTATGTGTCAGGTAATAAGGTCATTATCATTGTATGGAAAAAGTCCCTAATGCTAACATTTATTGTATCGTCAAATGTCTTTTCCCAGTTTCATGTGTCTTCAATGAGGTGACATTATTTTAAAAATTAATTTTGCAAAGATTAAATATTTATCATGAAATATGTTTTCCTTCCCCTTTTCTCCTTTCCTCCTTCTTGTTATTTTTCCTTCTTTTGCAAAAACTTTGGATGCATATAGAAGCAAACCCCTCTCCAAAATACCATCTGAGAAAATGTGCCAAATATGCATAGCACCTGTGACCAGAGGAGACTCTCAGAAAGGTGAGATTAGGGAGTAACACTTCCCATATCACTTGGGAATTTTGGGGGAGGGGAGAGAAATTGAAAATAATTCGGTCCATGGATTTTTGGAAAATGAGTACTATCCAGGAAGTTATCATTATTTTTTTCATTAAATATTTTAAAACAAAAAACCCTTTGCTTATTTCCATTGTTGCCTATTAGTGCAAAGGTAAGAAAATAATAACAGTTTTTTGTGCATAGCTCTATTGAAGCACCTCCAAAAAGTATGCTGGAATCATCTGGAAGACTGTGGGCTCCCTGAGAGTGACCTAGTCACTCTGTGTTTCCTGCACCCAGAGGTCTGGCACATAACAGAGACTCCATTCATAATGAAAAAGAAATGTTCTGAATTAAATGTTTACATACAGAAAAAAGTTCTTTTGCATACTCGCAGGAAGATGTTTCAAAACAATCCTTAGGGCCAGCCCGGTGGCGCACTGCTACAGTGCACCGCTTGGGAGCGTGGCGGCGCTCCCGCCGAGGGTTCGGATCCCACATACAGACCGGCTGCTCACTGGCTGAGCGAGGTGCGGGCGCAACACTGTGTGTTGCGATCCCGTGCCGGTCCCGGTCCGGTACGGGCGCGACACTGAGGGTTGTGATCCGTTGCTGGACACGAAAATAGACAAAAAAAAATAAATAAATAATCCTTAGACCTAACATAGTTAAAACCGAAATAAGGTTAAATTGAAGGTTTTGAATTCCAGAAGGACTATGATCTTCCGAGCCGAATTTCCTTAAACAACTGTAGCATCTGGTTTCATAGTATATCACATTCCTCCAGCACTAAACGTGATGTGGTCAACCTCGTGGAGGTGAAGAAACGCTTCTTCAAAGGAGCTCCGAAGATGAAAAGTTTTTCAAAATTATAATTTCACCTATTATTAACATGTAAGAATTTTCCTCTTGGATGAAATGTTCATCTGCTTTCCATTCAGATGAGTGGGTGTGAGCAGGACAGAGCCCATCAGGAGAGTGGAGTTGGCTGTTGTCCCAACATCCTTGTGATGTGGGGAATTCACAGGCAGCTTCGTGTGAAATTCTAAAGCCTGGGTTGCTTTTTTTAAAAAAAAAAAAACCCACATTTTAAAACATCAAATATGTTTGTTTTAGCTTGTTTCTACCTCCACTCTGCCCAAGCAAATGATATTTCAATCCCTAACTGTGAAAATAAGACTTTGGAGTCATGATATTCATTTATTTTCTACTGGGTGTGTGTGTGTGTGTGTGCGCGTGTGTGCGCATTTGTGTGCATGAGGGAGTGGGGTTTTGTGTGGCACAGGCAGGAGGAGGCCACAGGGATATAGAATACGAGGCCATCCCTTGTGAGACAGGAGAACAAGCCTTACATTAAAAATGTACTCGGCAGCGTTGCAGGCCTGAGTAAGTTCAGGAGTGTAACCTGGCCTGTTTTGGGACCCGGGGATGAAGGCCCAAGTCTCACAGGTCCTGTGGACATTCTTCCTGCAGCCTGGCCTGCCCATAAGCGGCTGTCCTGAGCACCTCTCTGTGACTCCCACAGCCCGCTTTCTGCTTTACTCTCTCATCTCTGGTGTACAAGGGCCATGGCCAGCTCCCCTTCCCATGACTGGTCCTGGGGGGACAAGTCAGTGATCCCCAAATCCCACTATTTCTTCCCTTGTCCCGAAAGACTGCAAGAAAAAAATCACATTAAAATTAACATCAAGGGCGGTCTTGGTCCCAGCAGGGCAGGCTGATGCGAGGATGGAACAGGTGGAGGGGAGATGGTAGCAGGACTGACTCACTTCTTGGCCTCCTGATGTTGGGCTGAATGAACAGCAGGACACTTGTAGATCATGATGCTGAGTTCCTCCCTTGTTCAAATCACTGTTTGGCAAACCTACTCATCTAGAATATGCTCATCTATGAGAAGCAGAGAATGAAAGGGGAGCCTCCCATGGTGTAACATAGATGATCGTCACCTGGGAGGATTAGAAAATATGCCACCTCCAGTAACAATAGTGCTTCATACCTGCAGCAGCTGCATTTGTCTTCCTCAGTGACTAGGACACAGACAAGTTAGCAAGATGGGTGGAAGAAAGGAACCACATCTTAGGATATGCCAAGAGCCAAGCCCCCTGTTACTCATCAAATGCCTAATCAATCCCAGGCACAGAGCTAAGACCTCTCATTTCTTACTCCTTTGGGCCCGAAATCACCCCATTATGCCATTATTACTATTGTTGCTTCTTCTGTCTTACAGAGGGGCTCATGTGGGTTAAGTGACTTGCCCAGGTCCACACAGATAGAAAATGGCACCATGGTTAACTAAAGTTGATGAAGCATAAATTTCGTGATTTTCTTTTTGGTCACACAGGGCTGTCAGACCCAGAAAATCAATGAAACTAGCAACTGGGTCAGTATACAGTGACTTAAGACGTCAGCAATGAGAAGTTAATTCTTTACCAGCTTTATAGGTTTTGGAAATTTTATTTATTTTCAGCTCATCTCATTCTAAAAAGAACTTGAAATGGCCAAATTAACCTACAGTTATAGAAGTCAACACAAAGTGAAATCAGGGTAAGGGAAAAATCAATTGGAATAGTAAAAGGAGACCATGTATAGAGAGTTTGCACCCAGAAATCCTGCCCTATTGCTGATTTGTCTCTGAGAATTCCAGCTCCCAAAGCAAAACAAGAAGGATAGCAAACTGTGTTTACATTATTCATCAGATAAAACCATTCTTTAAGTCATCTCTGAGTATCTGCTAGGTTCCTGGTGCTGGGGGAAAAGCCCAGGATGCACCAAGCATTAGCAGGGACTCTCTCTGCCAAGGACCAAACCAGTGCATCCTTATTTTATCTCCAAGGTTAGGTACAATCATGTGGCCATAACCACACCAGTCACTCAGAAGTACGGTGTGCCCTTGCATTAAGGTTTGAGAGAAATTTCTACCCAGACTTTCAAAAGGTGACACAATTTCATACTAAGTTGCTGAGCGCGTGTGAGATCGAGTGGCTGCAAAACAGTCCTGTTCTCCCCTCCTTCTTTACAAATTCCTCCCTTCAAGAAAGAGGGTCTTGTTCCCTCTCCTTGAGGGTGGCCTGACCTTCTGACTCACTTTTGCCAAAAGGATGGGCTGAAAGTGACATGAGCTACTTCTGAGCCAGGCCTCAATGGGCCCCACACACTTCTGCTCTCTCTCGGACCCCTGCCTCTGCCATGAGGGCAAGGCTGGCTCATTGGTGGGAGGACGGGGCACCGTGTGGAGCAGACGGGAGCCAGCTCACCTGCCCCAGCCACCCCCGCTTACTCATAGACACACGAGTGAGCCCAGCCAAGATCAGCAGAGTCTGGCCTTGGTCTGCAGAATTGCCCAGCTGAGCTGTAGACTGGGGAGCAAAAATAAAATTTTATTTTTGAATATCACTGAGGTTTTGTGGGTGATAGTTAACACACAATTATCATGGAGATAGATAATGAGTACAGCATCTTGGGGTGTAACATCAAAGTAAGATTTGTTTAAACTTGTCTGGGGGGTAGAGGGCAGGGAGACCACAGGAAGTGGCTTACTGGGTAGCCCGATTCGGGGTTAGATTATATAAGGCCTAGGAATGCACATTCTTCAAGTAAGTCTTTATGAATATTGTGGTAGGCAGAATAATGGTCCTTCAAAAGATGTCTGTGCCCTAACCCCCAGAACCTGGAAATACGGGACTTTGCAGATGTTTCTAAGGCTAAGGGCCTTGAGATGGGGAGATTATTCTGGATTATCTGTGTGGATCCAATATAATTATATGAATCCTTAAAATTGTAAGATTTTTTCTGCCTGTAGAAAGAGAAAGATGTGACCACAGAGAAAAGGCCAGGGAGAGGCAACGCTGCTGGCCTTGGAGGAGGGAAAAGGGCCACGAGCCAGGGAATGTGGGCAGCCTCCAGAAACTAGAAAAGGCAAGAAAACGACTCCTCCCTGAGCTTCCAGAAAGGAATGCAGTCCTGCCAACGACGTGATGTTAACCCAATGGAGCCATATCACACGTCCAACCTCAAGGAGTATAAAGTAATAAATTTGTGCTGTTTCGAGCCACTAAGTTTGTGATAATTTTACAGTAGCAATAGAAAACTAATATAAATAATATTTTTTTACAATGTTATCTTTTGACATAAAGCAGACAAAAGAGTCTAAGGTTATATTCTTTAGTAAAAACTTGTCTTCCCAATACACTGTGTAGCTAATTAGGAACAAATGTATACACATATATACATCTCTCTAACTCCTGACCATTGGATGGTGGCGGACTGTCAGACTCCCCCACTGAGAGCACTCCCCTTAACAATGAGGCTGTGTGTGGCCTGGTCATTAAAATGTCAGACTCTAAGGGAACAAAAACTTGGAACTGCTAAACAACTGGAAAACGGTGCATGCTAAATAACTTTCACTATAATATATGATAAATGGATTAATGAACAAGTGAACTTAAATCACCTCGATTGGCTTCAACAGAAGAACGTCTCTTTATCTGACATAATTTTAACTAAATAAGTTTGAGGCAGGAGAAGTTTAGGGACACGCCCCAGGGAAGCTCCATATGAACATTCAGGCTGGATCAGCTCTACCACCTCTCTGCATGGCTGTTAATGAACTCGTAATGCACTGGCAACAGCTAAACCGCACACACAGCCAATCAGCACGCTGCACGTTACACCTGCACACGAGGAGGAAGGAAGGTACGGATGGTCACCGTGACCACCTTTCACCTGTGATGGACAGGACGAGGTTGAGGGAAGGAAGTCCTGCGCATGACCAGAAGCTGATACTCCTTCACTACGACTTAATTACCTTAGATCCTCCTTGACAGAGGAATATTCCTCCCCTAAGTTAGGATAGAGAAACACCCCCATCCCAGGACAATACTTAACCCACTGCCCCCGACACACGGGGGTGCCTGTGTGCACACTTTGGCACCTATTCTCTCTGCACAGTCAAGTCTTGTTATTTGTATGTTCTATCATTTGTACGTACGTCAGTCTCTTTCCTTTTGTTCTCACTGACTGAGCTCACCAGGCTATGGACTTTGACTGGTCCCAGGTAAGGTTTTGATCAAGAACCTAGTTATCTAGGTTTATGCTCTCGGGTATCAAGTTTACATTATGATTTTTCTGTTACCACGTATTGTTTTAACCATGCCTCAGTGAAATGTGAATCACTTTATAAATACAAACTATTATTACCACTTTGGTTGCCCCTCATGTTGTTATTGTAACGATTATTTTTGAATTCTTCCTTCAATTTAAATATTAACATGATTTAGGCCTAATATTTTTCTGCTAAAATGCCTCCCCAATTTTATGTCCTGAGGACAATTCAGAAGCAGAGGCAGAAAAGCTCTCTGCCCTCCCCCTATTTGCCTAAAAGCAGGACACAAATCTGTAAAGGAGCCCACCCTCCCCTCTCTACCAGGAAGGACAGAAGTTAATCACTGGGCACAACTGGAGACTCTTATGGCTGTAGGAAGCACTAGAGGAATCTACATAACAAATCTTGCTAACCAGCCCTTTATCTTCCATTAGCTTCCCCTGTATTTACATTCTAGTAGTTTCCCAGTTTTAGGAAAGCCTAAAACTGCTTTCCTTTCTCTTGTCCCTTCTCTAAAATTTATTGTTCTTTGTTGACGATGTTACATAAGCCAGAGTTTTAAGCCACTGCTTTGAGTGACCCTCTGCTGAGGTTTCTCTCAAGTGATGTGCACGGGATGCATTAACCTTGCTTGTTTTTCTCTTGTTAATCTGTCTTTTGTTACAGGGGTCTGTCCCAACCACGAATTCACGAAGGCTGAGGAGAAGTTATATTTCCTCCCTGACATTAATAAGCAAATCAAATTCCTAAGTTACTCAAAATCTGCCTTTTGAGACTGATATTCTGAAATATTTTGAATCTATTTCAGATAGATTGGGACAATCCTACTTTATTGCTTTAATAAACTCAACACAAATCTACTGTAACATGAACTTCAGCAAAAACTAGGTTTGTAAAAGAATTGGCAAGGGACTGAGTGCCGCAGTGTCCCCAGCGAAGTGCTTGACAATGGAGGTCCTGAAACAAATATTTCTGGGTAGACAATAAAGCCAGGAATGGCACTATAAGGTAAAATAAAAAATGGGAAAACTGCATTCCTTGAAGACTTATTAAACTAATTCCAGCCCTGTGAACCTCACTAATTGTTCCCATTCCTCAAAACTTTGCATATAGTTTCGTCATATAGTCATTCCAATTTAAATTACCTGAATGTCTATAAAAGATTAAACAGAGATGCAATAGAGATTAAATAAAGAATTCTTTAATGAACGAATGCTTTAGAAAGGGAACAACATGGAAGTGCTGCAATAATATTGTCCCAACTAGACAATGAATTTGAGAGACGTTTCATTATAAAACCACAAAGGGAAAAAATGATCAGAAAGCAGAGGAAAATTTTATTTTAAACTATAAAAAGACAGTAAGAGGTAGGTTCCCGAACCCTAAGTATTAAAATTTGAACAGAGACAAGGGCACCTACCTGATTTCTACACGTATTTCTATTGGTGTTTCTATATCTGAAATCTTTGAAGGCTGTAATATTTTTAAAAATTATTATATTCAATGCATTGCCTCGGAAATGTTTCTGTGTTAATATGGAAGTGTGTTCTAATTGTAATGCTGAAAATGCTTTGTGTATTATCGAGCTACAGAATAGCCTGCAGCTATAATTAACTAAATAATTACTTAAAGTAATTCTTAGTAAGCGACACAATATTTTAGATGATGTTGTTAATATGTGTTTCAAAAAATTTAATCTAATTATACAGGGAGGACCCAAATATACAACATATATCACACAATAAAATGAACCGAAAGATAAGTTTAAGTTATATGGAACCCAAAGCTATCTACACAATTTAGTATTCTGTATCTTCTAAAGACCCCTGCTTGAAAATAATTAAATGATCACGTGTGCATGTGTGCGTACACACATGCTCATTAGCTTTCCGATGTTAACTGTGCTGTACTTGGGTTTGGATGGTTGCACCTTACTCACTGCAAAGTACCGAGGTTGACAACAGGCACAGCTTCTTGAATACAGCCAAACCAAACTATTAAGGGATCATTTCCTACTGCCCTCTTTTTTTTTCTTTTTCCCATCCTGTTAATCCCTTCTTTATCTACTGTGACTATTAGAAGTTCTGCTAACATCCTTACAGAAAACATAAAGGCAGCAACATAAAGGTGGGGAACCCTCTGATGTAATTTCACATTATGCAATGCTCATTCATTCATTTGCAAACACTTATTAAGCACCAGGTATGATCTTGGATCCAGGGTCTCCCGAGTACATTTGTGTAACTGGTACACTGCACAGATGATTCCAGCTACAGGGCCAAAGGTACTAGAAGCAGGGCCTTCCCCTCCCTGGACCTGGCAGCCTGCTGTGGGTCATGCCCACAAGAGGGAGGGTGCCTTGTAATTCACAGCAAGACTCTGTCCAGTCCACTGGCCAAGCCCTTTGGCCTCTGTCTTCCTGAGGGGTGGGGTGTGGTGAGGAGCACTTTCCCACAGGGAGCATCTTTAAAATGTAAAAGTTGGGGAGGCTAAGATGACCCAGACTCGTACGGCACACTGGGGCTCCTTTCTTTAAGCTCCTTTTTACTGCTGTGATGAGAGTTTTCTCTTGTTCAGATTTTACCATTGCTGGTTAGGCCAAGCTATTGCTAGTCAGAAAATTCCCCGCTTCCTGAATCTTCTTTACAAGACTGGCCTCCACAGGGCTGGACTCTCTCTTCCGACTGTGCCACTGTATCAGCTTGATGAGACCACGGGCTCCTTACAGACTGCCACTTCTCTAGGTCAGTTCAGCCACAGGCCACAGCAATCTGGCCCATTTAATGTAATACAGCTTTTAAACATTTTTTTCTCTTATTCAGTTTGCAGAGATTTAGAATTAACTTGAATAAATTCTCCTAATCTGAGACAGTGTTTTAGAAATCCTTTTATCCACCGAAGTACTTTGCACACACTAAAGGCTTAACACATATTTGTGCGATGGAAGAATTTACATAGAAGAATGCATAGAATTCTACTGTTAAAGTAATCCTTGGGGCAAGATTATTTGTGACTTGACTTGGCAAAGTAATTTTGCAACAAAATTTTATTCCAACTGGTATCTTCCAGTTTTCCCTTTTTGTTTATTAACAAATACTGATAAATTTCCTGGGTATAAATATCTCCTATGTGCAAAAGAAAAAGAGTTTTCTGGAGCTGTAGTGCTTGCACAGCTGTGGAATGTACTGTTGTCTCTCATTAGCCCTGTTCCATTAAAGACAGGAGGATTCCTTAACCCTCTAGAAGAAGTGAGCAGCCTTGATGCCCCCAAGGGTATCCACTAGGTACCTCAGTGATAATGGGAAATAGATGGGAACCCCAGCGTTCCCACTGAGGAGAGAGAGCCCCTAGAGATCACAGCAGGGGAGTGGGGTCTCCCTCAACTGAGTCTCCAAGTGGGCTCTGGGCTGTGTACAAACAGGGTCTCATTGCATAACACACAACTGACTTCAGGGCGCACCAGTACATTTGAAGTCTGGACATTTTTAAGGACACTATTTGAAAAGTTGTTGCAAGATACATGGAATTTAGACTTCAGCAAGGAAGTTTGAGGTTAGACATTGAGTAACTTCTTGTCAATAAAGGTAATTAAACGCTGCCTCAGGAAATGGTATAATTATCTCCTAAGGAGAGGTGACGGTTTGTCTTGAATGATTAGGTGAAGTCCTACAAGAAGGTAGTAGGCTGGATGATGATTCTTGGAAACTAAGCCAAAACTAAACAAAAAAGCCAAATAAATAAGGCCTTCCTTAAAACCTCACACTGTGTGCCACAGTACAAAGGAGCAGAGTTTGAGGGCCTTATGGTTCTGCCTGAGAAGGCAGCGACCCTGCTTTGCTTTATTTGAGTTACTATTGCTGTGTTCACAATAGTCTTGTGTGAATAATCTTAATTTAGGAGTGTGTTACTTGAAACAGCTATTGTGTGGACACAATATGAGTGACATACATGCTGCAACTGCAAATTCCACTCTGGATCCTTCTCTATGTTCAATTCACGTCTTCCTGTTCAAACTAAATTTAGGATATTCAAGGTAAGTAAGAGCCTCGCCATCAATGTCTGATTTGTGGCGTGACTGTTTTAGGTGATGTTTAGGGGAGGTGAAGTCATCCAGGGCTGGGGCTGACAGCTCTCTCCCTCCAGCTGCCTAACCTGCTGCCACGGTGAGCACGGGAGCACCACGTTCACAGGCTGGGTCAGGCAAGTCACACGCTTGCTGGTTTGCTCTGGTAATTTCAACATAATCATTCAGGGAAGCTCAGTCTCAGAGATGGAAGAGACCTCATTTTGCAGCTGAGGAAACTGAGGCACAAGTAAGCTTACGAAGCTTCCATATGACCTCACAGCACTGGAACAGATAGACGGCTGGCTTCTCTTTAAATTCACACTGTTCAGTTTCAAGTAATAAAATATCTAAACCTCCATATTTAAACTAAATATGGCCTACTTATATAATTAAGGCAGCTCGGATTAAGCGAGGCTGCTTTGAAAGAGTATGTCCTACATGTAAATTGTCTTCTGCAAAATAAAGCACCAAAAATACTTTGTAAATTGAGAAACATTTATAAACATTATACGTGCAACTGATTTTTTATCCATAGCTGGAAACCTCTGCATGGGTTAAATATTCTTTAACGTATTTGTCACATTTTGATGATGAAGGAAAATATCACTTGATAATAATTAATGTCAGTCCTTGTGGGACCAGTTCCTTTTACATGGTGTATAAACAAAATAATACAGGAACATTAAGCTGCTTCCTAGAGCAAGGAAACTTATCGACCATGTTAAAAGAACAAAAGAGCAGCAAAAGTGGTTTATATAAGGAGCATTTAAAAAAAAAACTTAAATAATTTCACACCAACTTGATATTTTAGTCAGCATTTTTTATTGGGCTTTGGTTGTGTGTGCATGAGTTTCTCGACATCACTAAAATGAGCACTTCTCAAACTCTTCCTCAGAGGTGAGAAGGTAACATACCATCTGAAGAGACTGGAGGTCACAGCCCAAAGGAAGAGTAGTAAATTTAGAAATTTTCTGAGGATTCGTGTGTTTGGTTCAATATGAAAGTATTATTCTCTACCCACACCTGCCCCGAATTATTCAGTGAAATGCACCTTCTTTATTCTGTGACTTTGTGCATCCTCTTCCATATCAGGTGCCCAGGTTTGAAAATCACACATGTAGAAGAAATTTCCCTTCCCGTTTTCTTAACACTGTCCATCCAGGGACCCCCAGACCAGCAGGAATTGGAGCAGCCTCATTATCTGTAGGAAGACCTGTAACTCTTGCTAGGACAAAAGACTATTCTGCGCTCTTCTTCAGAGATCAGACCAATTCTTGAAGCTCTTCAACAATTACCTTTCTAATGATAATTCTCAAATCTTTACCACCATTCTAACACATCAAATTTCAATTCCGTATTTCCAACTACCTGCAGGATAATTTATCTGCTTCAATCAGAACACGGCATTCATCACCAACTGATACACTGTTTATTTTACCTGAGTGTAAATTCCATAAATTCCACCATTTGCCTCAGAAATTATCCTGCACGCCCCCCCCCCACCTCCAGCAGGTTGCCGAGGAAACCAATGTGCTCCCCACAGTCTAATGACATGGAGATGAAAGAAATCACTGTACAAGTTTAGTGTCCCAGGTAAGTGGCCCTGTAAGAACCCCTCAAAGGAAGGAACCTGGATGGAATAAAAGACAGGTTCAACAAGAGAGGATTTTGCATTTGTCTGTTTTGGGAGAGCTGTGTGTGTGGCAGTGGTCCTAGGTGCACTGGTCCCAGGTGCGCTTGGCCCCAGGTGCAGTGGTCCCAGGAACGCTTGGTCCCAGGTGCTCTTGGTCCCAGGTGCACTGGTCCCAGGTGCGCTTGGTCCCAGGTGCAGTGGTCCCAGGTGCACTTGGTCCCAGGCCTCATTTTCTCCGGGAAGCAGTGTTGCTTAGGGCATCAGGGAAGCAAACTCACGGGCAGCCCTGTGACGCGGTACAATTGTGTGATCTGACCAGGGTCCACGAGGGAGGCTGTTTGAAGATGCTGCAGATCTGGGCCTCCCTCGTGGACCCTGGTCAGATCACACAATTGTACCGCGTCGCAGGGCTGCCCATGAGTTTGCTTCCCTGATGCCCTAAGCAACACTGCTTCCCGGAGAAACTGAGGCCTGGGACCACTGCACCTGGGACCAAGCACACCTGGGACCAGTGCACCTTGGACCGCTGCACCTGGGACCAAGAGCACCTGGGACCACTGCACCTGGGGCCAAGTGCACCTGGGACCACTGCACCTGGGGCCAAGTGCACCTGGGACCACTGCACCTGGGACCAAGCACACCTGGGACCACTGCACCTGGTCCAAGCGCACCTGGGACCACTGCACCTGGGGCCAAGTGCACCTGGGACCACTGCACCTGGGGCCAAGTGCACCTGGGACCACTGCACCTGGGACCAAGCACACCTGGGACCAATGCACCTGGGACCAACAGCACCTGGGACCAAGCGTTCCTGGGACTACTGCACCTGGGGCCAAGTGCACCTGGGGCCAAGCGCACCTGGGGCCAAGTGCACCTGGGACCACAGGGTCCAGGGGAGGTGGCTGTGCTGTGCTCCCTGCACCTGCAGAGACAGCCCACCCGCAGAGGAGTGATGTGGGGAGTTGACAGCTCGACGACCCAGGAGCGGAGCAGGGAGTCCCAGGATGACCCCACGCCACAGCACCAGCGCCCCCCGCGCTTTCACCCGAGGATGCAGATTTGGGGCCTGGGTACCCTTGGTTTTATGGACAGCCAGATTCGGGCACCAGGAGAGGACTCTGCTTTTAGTCCCCGTGCAGAGCTGTAAGGAATCTTCAAAGGCCGAAAAAGCGATCTGGGCAGCATGTGGAGAAAGTGGAAAAAGCTTGGAAGCAGGAAGACCACAGCTAAATGGACCTTTTGCTGTAGGGTTTGAACAAGGCCAGGAAATGGTGAGAATTAGGTTTGACTTGAAAATCCAGAGCGTTTCCTGCAAACTGTGTATTCGGTATGCCCCTGGAAGTGGGAGAGAAAGGGCAGCAGCAGGTCCAGTTGCAGGGGCAGCTGTGCCAAGCTGGAGAGGAGGCCTGGGAAGCAGAAAGGGCCAGAGAGAGGAAGATCCTGGGCTCTCCCCAGCTCCCAGGGGTGACAGTAACTATGAATCACATGGCATCCGCGAGGATTTGGAGGGATACCTGCCATGCATGTTTCCTGCCTGCCCCTGTCTGCACCAGGGCATCTGCACCCTGGAAAGAGACAGAGTGCTCTGGAAAATACCATGTGGGCCTTACCAGTGGAAGAATTAGTAAACCTGAATATCAGCGCTGCAGGTAGATTAGCTGTTACACAGGCTTGGGAAAAGAAGGAGTTCAGGGATGAGAAGACAGATAAGACTATGAAAGAACAGCTCTGAGAAATGTTTTGGAACTTTACAGTGGATCCAATTTTTAGGGATAAGTAGAAAAAGTCTTTGCAGACAATCAAAGATACGGAAGGTACTGGAAATTAAATAGATGCCAAAAGTTTCTAGTGAAGAAGGGGTTTTTGGTAAAAATTTGAAAAGCTTCACTCTCATACCTTTCCCTGGAACAAAAACCTGATTCCAATTAAAAATTTTTGCTGTGATTAGCTCTATTTAATAAAAAGTATGCGCATGTGGTATATTCACACAATGGAATATGATACAGTAGTAAAGACGAATGAACTACAACTCTGGAAATCTTAGAAATACAATTTTGAGTAAAAAAATCAAACTGCAGAAGAATGCAACCAGAATTTGTATAATATCTAAGAACAAATTAAACAAAAAATTGTGATGTCTAAGGACATACAAATATGCAGTAAAGCTCAAAAGAGAAACTAAGGGAATGAGGGAAAAAAAGATAATTTCAGGCAGTAGATACCTCTTGGCAGGAAAGTAGAAGGGTGGGATCAGAGAGCAGCACACACGCAGTTTCTGTTTCCTAAATTAAGGGGTGGATCATATGTGTTTATTTTATTTTTATGCTTTCTTTCTTTTTTTCATTATATATATATATTTTATTGATTATACACATTCATGGAGCACAGACCTGACCTTCAGCACCTGTGCTCAAGATGTGATGATCAGATCAATACTATCATCAGGCCCACCACCACAGATTGCAATTATTCCCTGTGTAACTCACCCAACCCTTCCCCAGCCCCCTAACCCACCAGTACCCCCAGAAACCCTAGGTCTGTCCTCTGACCAATGAACCACTGTCGTCTTTCTTTCCTTCCATCTTTCTCTCTTAGATCCCACTTACATGTAAGAACATGTGGTATTTTTCCCTCTGTGCCTGGTTTATCTCACATAACTTATTTTCTCCAAGTTCATCCATGTTGCTGCAAATGGCAGAATTTCATTCTTTTTTTACAGCTGAGTAGTATTCCACGGCGTATATATACCACATTTTCCTTATCCAGTCATCCATAGATGTACATTTAGGCTGGTTCCCTATCTTGGCTATTGTAAATAGAGCTGTGATGGACATGGGAATACAGGTGTCCCTTCAACATGATGATTTCCATTCCCTTTGGGTACATGCACAGAAGTGGAATTGCTGGATTGCATAATAGCTCTGTCTGTAATTATTTGAGAAACCTCCACACCGTTTTCCATAGTGGCTGTACTAACTTACAGTCCCACCAACAGTGTTGAAGAGTTCCTCTTTCTCTGCATTCTCATCAGCATTTGTTATTCTCAGGCTTTTTAATTTTAATTGTAGCCAGTCTAACTGGGGTGAGATATCTCAATGTGGTTTTAATTTGCATTTCCCTGATGATTACTGATACTGAACATTTTTTCATGCACCCATTGGCCATTTTTATGGCTTCCTTAAAAAAAAGTCTATCCAGTTCCTTTGTCCAATTTTTAATTGGGTTATTAAAAATTTACTTGCTTATTTTTTTCTTTTCCTGCTTGTGCTTTTGGGGTTGTATTCATGAAGTCTTTGCATAGTCCTACTTCCTGAAGTTCTCCCCATATTTTTCTTCAGTAGTTTTATAGTGCCAAGTCTTATACTTAAGTCTTTGATCAATTTTTAATTGATTTCGGGATACAGTGAGAAGTACAGGTTTAGTTTCATTCTTCTGCATAAGGATGTCCAATTTTCCCAGCACCATTTATTGAAGAGGAAGTCTTTTCCATAAAGTATGTCCTTCTTGCCTATGCCAAAAATCAGTTGGCTGTAAGTACGTGGGTTGATTTCTGGGTTCTCTATTCTGTTCCATTGGTCCAAATGTCTGTTTTTATGCCAGTACCATGCTGTTTTGGCTACTATAACTTTGTAGTATAATTTGAAGTCAGGTAGTGTTAAGCCACCGGCTTTATTTTTTTTTTGCTCAGGATTGCTTTGTCTATCCAGGGTCTTTTGTTATTCCATATGAATGTTAGTATTGTTTTTTCTGTTTCTGTGAAGAATGTCATTGGTATTTTGATTGGGACTGAATTAAATCTGTAGATCACTTTGGAGAGTATAGACATTTTCACAGTATTGATTCTTTCAATCCAAGAACATGGAATATCTTTCCACCTTTTTGTGTCCTCTTTAATTTCAGTAGTGATTTTCAATTCTATTTGTAGAGATCTTTCATCTCCTTGGTTAACCTGATTCCTAGGTATCTTGTTTTCTGGCAACTGTTGTAAATGTGCTAGCTTTCTTGATTTCTTTTTCTGCTCATTTGTTGTTGGAGAATAAAAACACTACAGATTTTTGGGTGTTGATTTTGTATCCTGCAACATTACTGAAATTCTTGATCAGCTCTAGGAGTTTTTTGGTAGACTTTTTAGGTTTTTCTATATATAGTATCATGTCATCTGCAAACAGGGACAGTTTGACTTTGTCTTTTTCAATCTGGATGCACTTTATTTCTTTCTCCTGCCTGAGTACTCTGGCTAGTACTTTGAATATTATGTTAAATAGGAGTGGTGATAATGGGCATCCTTGTCTCACTCCTGTTCAGGATGATATTGGCAGTGGATTTGTCATACATGTCTTTTATTGTGTTGAGATACTTTCCTCCTATACTTAATTTGCTGAGAGCCTTCATCATGAAGGGATGTTGAATTTTGTCAAATGTATTTTCTGCATCTATTTAGATAATGATATGGTTTTTGTCCTTGATTTTGTTGATGCAATGCATCACATTTATTGACTTGTGTATGTCGAACCATCTTTGTCTCCCTGGGATGAATCCCACTTGATCATGGTGTATGATTTTTTTGATGTGTTGCTGTATTCTGATTGCTAGCATTTTGTGAGGATTTTTGCATCCACGTTCATCAGATACTGCCCTATAGTTTTCTTTTTTTGTTGTATCTTTTTCTGATTTTGGTGTCAAGATGACACTAGCCTCATAGAATGAGTCTGGGAGAGTGGCCTCTGTTTCAATTTTTTGGAATATTTTGAAGAGAATTGGTATTAATTCCTCTTTAAAGGTTTGGTAGAATTGAACAGAAAAACCATCTGGTCCTGGACTTTTCTTTGTTGGGAGACTGCTAATTACCATTTCAATCTTGTTGCTTATTATTGGTCAGTTCAGGTTTTCTGTTTGTTCTTGGTTCAGTCTTGGTAGTTTTTATATGTCCAGAAATTTATCCATTTCCTCCAGGTTTTCAAATTTGTTGGCATATAGTTTTCTGTAATAGTCTCTAATGATGTTCTGTATTTCTGTGATATTGGTTGTAATATCTCCTTTCTTATTTCTGATTTTTGTTATTTGGGTCTTCTTCTACTTCTTTTTGTTAACCTAATTGTTTGTCTATATTGTTTATCTTCTCAAATAAACAACCTTTTGTTTCATTGATCTTTTATATCATTTTTTGGGTCTCTATTTCATTTAGTTTTTTCTGATCTTAATTATTTCTTTCTGTCTACTAATTTTGGTACTGGATTGTTCTTGTTTTTCTAGTTCTTTGAGGTGTAGCATAAGGTTGCTTATTTGAAATCTGTTTTTTTTTTATGTGAGCATTTATTGCAATGAGTTTCCCTCTTTGTTCTGCTTCTGCACTATCCAACAGATTTTGATATGATGTGTCTTTATTTTCACTGATTTTAAGAACGTTTTTGATTTCCTGCTTAATTTCTTCTTGGATCCATAGGTCATTCAGAAGCCTGTTGTTTACTTTCCATGTATTTATATAGTGTCCTGAGTTTAGCTTGTTATTACTTCCTAGTTTTAATCTGTTCTGGTCTGAAAAGAAATAATCTTGAGATTATTTCAATTTTTAAAAATTTGTTGAGACTTGATTTGTTACCTAACATGTGGTCTATCCTGCAGAATGTTCCATGTGCTGATGAGAAGAACGTACATTCTGTAGTTGTTGGATGAAAATGTTCTGTAGTTGTCTGCAGGTCCAATTGGTCTAAAGTTCAGTTTAAATCCTGTGTGCTTTCCTTTGATTTTTTGACTGGATGATGTATCCAGTGCTGAGAGAGGGGTGTTCAGGTCCCCCATTACTATCATATTGGGGTTTCTCTTTTTCTTTAGATCTAATAGTGTTTGCTTTATATATCTAAGGTCTCTGATGTTGGGTGCATATATTTTTATGATTGTATGTCTTCTTGCTGAATAGATCCCTTTATTGTTACATAGTGGCCTTTTTTGTCTTTTTGGGTTTTGGTTTAAAGTTTATTTTATCTAATATAAGAATAAATACTCCTGCTCATTTTTGGTTTCTATTTGTGTGGTATGTCTTCTTCCATATCTTCACTACTAGTCTGTGCATCTTTACCGGTGACGTGAGCCTCTTGAGGACAGCGTATAGTAGTATCTAGCTTTTTGATCCAATCCATCAGTCTGTGTCTTTTGAATGGGGAGTTTAATCCACTCACATTTAGGTTGTTATTGAGAGGTCTTTTCTTACTCCCATCATTTTATCACTTTCTGTTTAGATATTTTAAATATATTTTGTTCTTTTCTTCCCCTTTTATTATTTACATTCAATGTTGGTTGGCTTTGGAGGTGATAAAATTTAGTTTCTTCTTCTTTCTCATCCGCATTTTTGTTTTACCAGTAGGTTTTGTTCTTACTTGTGTATTCGTGGTAGTGATTATTGTTTTTTGGAATTCACATACAAGAATGCCTTGAGAATTTCCTGCAGGGCTGGTCACGTGATGGTGAACTCCCATTTTTTATCTGGGAAATACACTATATCTCCCTCATTTCTGAAGGATAGCCTTGCTGAATATAATATTCTTGGCTGGCAGTTTTTTCTTTAAATATTTTGAATATATCATCCCATTTTCTTCTTGCCTATAGAGTTTCAGTTGAGAAGTCTGCTGTTAGCCTGATGGGGGCTCCATTATAACTGACTTGGCACTTTTCTCTTTGAAGAAAAGATTTTAAGATTCTCTCTTTGTCTTTAAGCTTTGTCAGTTTGACTATAATGTGTCTCAGGATGATATTTTTGATTGAATCTGTTTGGGGATCTTTGAATTTTTTAGTTCTGAAGGTCCATGTGTCTCTCTATACCTGGGAAGTTTTCTGTTATTATTTCACTGAATAAATTTTCAATGCCTTTTCCTTTCTCCTCCTCTTCTGGAACACCCATGATTCAGATGTTTGTGTGCTTAAGGCTGCATGCTAGCTCTCTTAAAATTTCTACATTTTTCAAAAATTCTTTTTTCCTATTTTTTTTTGTCTGCCTGGATTATTTCATTAAGATTGTCTTTGAGATCGCAAATTCTTTCTTCTGCTTGCCCTAACTTGCTGCTTAAGCTCTTGGTTCTGTTTTTTACTTCATTGAATGAATCCTTCAGTTCCATGAGTTCTGCTACACTCTTTTTTAAAGTATTAATCTCTTTGTAAATTTCCTTCTTTGTATTCTGGATATTTTTTTCTCATTTCATTGTGTTGTCTGAGTCTTCTCTTATCTCATTGAATTTCCTCAAGATTGTTACTCAGAATTCCTATTCAGACATTTCAAGGGTTTCCTTTTCTGTAGGGTCTGGTACTTGAAAATTACAATAGTCCTTTGGTGGTGTCATATTTTCTCATTTTTTCATATTTCTAGTTTCTCTTCATTGATGTCTGGTCATCTGGTAGAGCAGCTGCTGCTTCTGTTACTCTGGAGCATTCTTTGAGGAAAAAGACTTCCTCCTCTTTTTCCAGGTTCCTCTGGTGACTCTCCTTGTGTCAATGCAGTTGAATATGTGGTGGGTCACCTACATGGTCTGTACCTTAACTCTGGAGCAGAGTCTTCTGCCTGAAATATTATCAGTCTCCACTTCTAGACAAAATTCTCCATCTCCCAAGACCCCTGATGAAGTTCCTTCACTCTCCATAGTTTGAAACTTTCTCCTTTCCTTTAATAGATAATTCATCATACAACTACCCATGTGCTGGATACCCTGGTAGAGGCTGAAGATGGAAAATGAATAGAATGCAGTCCTTTCTCACCCCACCAGGGGCCGCACAGATTAAGAGGGTGGGGGATGGTATATAAACAAGCAATGTGACCAGCATTAACATGAACTATGTTCAGGGCCATATAGGAACTGGGTCAGAAGGCCTTTGACTATTCTGGATTTTGGTGGTACATTATTTGGCACAATTATATGTTGCCATGTGGATATGCTGTTTCGTGTATGTGTACCTTGTCTTCCCACTAGACTACATATGTCTGGAGCACTGTGGCTGTGTCATAACCTTTGTGTGCTCATTGTGTCAAGTACATTGCCATATACATAGTGGATATTCCTCTTGTAAGTATCACTAATTTGTTTAAAGCATAAGGAAGGATATGTTGAATTTTTTTCCCTCTGGTGAATTTGTTTTTATTAGGATAGCTTAGTTGCTGAAAATAGCATGATTTCTAGTGATTGTGAAAGAAGAATAAAAGCTAAAACTCCTAAGACTTCTGTTAGAAATGTAAATCAGAAGCTGATGTTACTCTGAGTGCTACGTGAAATGTCATATTCAATTTGTAACTCCAAAAGCTTTAATCTGTGGTGTGTGTGGTTCTACATGGTTAAGCAGTGCTTTTGCATATAAAATGAGAACAAAAAGATTAGCAGGTGAAAAAGTCAGTCCGACTAGAGAATTTTCTAGAATTGTACCTCTACTCTCAGTTTATGTCAATACTGAATGCTAACTCTATTCATCTGTCCAAATTCACAGGTTTATCGTGGCAATATCTTTTAATGTAAGGGATGAATAATATTTTTATGGGCATTATGGAGAGTCGGAGATCTAATTATTCATACATAGGAATACACAGTGAAGAGCTTATATTGTTTAAATGTAAGGGTCACCAAGCAAATACTCAGCCCTGTTATAAATAAAAAAGAAGTGGCATCCTGCTCAGAATTTTTTTCTGCATGAAAATGCAAAAATCTGAGACTGAAAAGAAGTAGATGGTATTTGAGTGAAGGTGAAAGAAGAGAGAAGATACCAGATGTGGCAGAGAATGACATTTGTCCTCCCCACCATCCACCTGCCCTTTCCTTCATTGGAACAATTTTAGCTGGGCACATGGCACCCAGAATAAAGACATTTCTCACTGCTTTTTGGACTAGCTATGTGGCCATGTCACTAATTTTTCTCCAATGTGATATGCGTATAGTGTTGTGTACCACTTCTGGATCTGTCCTTAAAGAGATTGGGAACATCCCCGCTTCTCTTTCCCCCTTTGCTCTTGGTTGAAATGTGGACGTGGTGTTGAGCCACCTTGTACCACATAGATGAGGGCAGCGAAAGACTTAGCAGAGCAGATCTGCCTTCCCAGCTCAATAGTTTTATGAATGAGAAATAAACTTCCATCTATTTAAGCCACTGATGTTCTGGGTCTCAGTCACATATCATGTAACTAATGTCTGAGTAATATAACAGAGGGTACTACAACCCCCATTTAGCCAGGAAGGAATGAAAAGAAAATTTTTAATGCTGATTACAGCTACACAGGACACAAAAAATATTATGGGTTATAATCTGAAGGTGATTTTATCTGCAGTAAAAAGCCTTTATCAAATACCTCTTTTTTTTTTTTCCCTAATCTGACCAATGACCTTAGTAAATGAATCTCTTTAGCAAATATTAAGAGAGATAAAAGCCTATGTACCAGTTTAGGGATTTTGGCTGAAAAAACCAAAAGCACCAATTCAATTGGCTTACACAGAAGGGAAAGGTATTATATCCCGTAATAAGCAGTTCAACAACAGAATAGATTTAGAGCTGATTAATTCTGGTGCAATCAAGTACTCATACAGAAGGACTTGGATCTTTCCAAACCGATCACTAGTGAAGGTCATGGGATTAGCATGGCTAGCTTAGACTACTCAAGACTCACTACTGACCTGGGAATGAGGTCACCTCTCAAAGAGATGGACTCTAGAGAAAAGTCAGTGTTCTGCTAGCAAGGAAAAGGGGGAGATGAGAATCAAGAGGGAAACCATCACCATGAACTACAACCTGTCTGTCTATGCACATGCAGATCCTGACAGTGACAAGATAAAATCCTGCCCCAGCTGGGCTGGGAGCCATGTGCAGGGGGTCATGCCTTTGACAGGGAAGGTAAATAGCCTTTGGAGTAGGTTGCACGCTGGTTATTTTCTTAACTTTCTCGGATAATTTGTGTCCCTGCAAATTCTGATTATGTATCAATGATGTTTAAAGTGATTCTCAGAATATTAAAAGAATACCCAGAAAGTGTTTTACCTAAATCATGTTTATTACAGAAGTTTTTTTAGTGCTTTTCCAAGATCTTACAAAAAAAGTCTTTGGTTTCTCTAGAACAACAAACTGAAAATATACACAGTGCCACAGCCTCCAAACACTAGTTTTAAGATGTTTTAAAAATCTCTGCTATATTCACAAAGTGAAACAGTTTCCATCTAGCCCACTACAAGAAGTTCCGGGTCAATAGATTTAGTCCAACAAAGATCTAATCTCTTTAATCCTGTCTTTCTACTTCCACTTTTCTTATTGATTAAGTAGCTCCCGCACTTCACAGTGATGCAATAGTGTTTACACAAAAGCCCAGCCATGTCTTCACATGAGGTTCTTTCAGATGCTTACTTCGATTTAGATTTGTTTCTTTCCAAATAGCTTAAAATAACTTTACTGTCTACTTCCTATTTATATGGAAAACCATTTACATGAATGGTCTAGAGAAGCTTGATCAATAACTGGGGGATTTCTGTTTTAGGAGCCACTCATCAATGCTCTTCACATTCCTTAAAAATCCAGCAAGTGAGCTGGCCGTTAGCTCTGCTAGTTGGAGCGCAGCCTTCTAACACCAAGATCATGGGTTTGGATCCCCATACTAGCCAGACACTGGGAGGGCAGGGGGGATCCAGCAGGTAAAATCTTATTTCGGCCAGAGACTTACTTATCAGTTGCCTGGACTCGATATCTCTTCTTTCATGATTTCTTCTAAATAATCAGGCAGTGTCTATTTGCAGGCTTGTGTACACAAAGAACAATGCTTCAAGTCCTTAAGGAGAAAGTTGCAATATGAAAACTTGCACCTGGTACTTTGCATATGGATTCTTTCGGGCTAGGTTTCATTCTGTCAGTGGAGTGGGTCCACCCATGTAGGTAGCTGCAAGAATAGCTAATGCAGACTTACTCTGACTTATGGATCTGCCAGTTGAACACTAATACCTTGAGAGGAACTAGAAAAAAAATCACTTGACATTAAATTCCCTGATTGTTATTGAACTCTGGACAATAAGCAGCATAGCTTTGTGAGGAAGAATGTATGTCAGGAACAATGTTATTCCTCTCTAAGAGAGAGTGACTGGCAGTGTGGATTGGGGAAAGAAACAGGCATTCTGGGCCTGCTTCTACTGAAAGGGGGAAGAAAATTGCTTTCCCTTTGGAGGTGCAGTAATAGGCCCACTTGACAAATTACTTGCTAGAGTGCAACAGCGTGGCCTGTCTCCCTCTGAAAGGGGTCCGTCTGGCTTTTACGCTGCTTCCGATCCTGGTTCAAGCACGGGCAGACAGGGCAAGGCTTACACATTTGGCTGTGCTGTACCCATGGGCTTGGAATCTTACTTGATTTTTTTCTTCTCCTTGAAAAAAATCCTTAAACAAAATGGACATTTAAAAAAATCTGCTTTTTTAAGAAGTGTTTTGCTGTTTCCTTTATTTTATTATTATTATTATCATCATTACACAATGTAAACATTTTTTTGTGGTCCTTTATCAATTTCTCCCTAACCTCCTTCTCCCACTCCCTGGCCCACCTCTGGTGTCCTCAGTTCTATCCTTTCCTTTTGAGAGCTCAAGGAATTATTGTGATTGTTGTGCCTTTCTTTCTTTCTTTCTTTTTTTTTTTTTCCAGCTCCCACTTATGAGTGAGGACATGCAGTATTTCTCTTTCTGTGCCTGGCTTATTTCACTTAACATAATTTTCTCTAAGTTCACCCATGTTACTGCAAATGGCAGAATTTCATTCCTTTTTATAGCAGAGTAGTATTCCATTGTGCATATATACCACATTTTCCTTATCCACTCATCCACTGACGGATATTTAGGTTTGTTCCAACTCTTGGCTACTATAAATAGAGTTGCAATAAATGTGGGAGTGCAGTTATACCTTCGACATGATGATTTCCAAATCTGCTTCTTAGTCTCTATCCACAATATAAAGTTTTAAACAGACAGGCCAGGGAAAGGCCTGTGTCGTGGGCTCAGTTAGTTCTCTAGCTGTACTTCCTAAAGGCCTCCAAATCTCAGAGGAGGTGGGACTCAAGATCAGGCTGTGCCACATCAGATTTGCCTGCGGGATCCTTCAAGTTTCCATTCTTAGACCTCATTCGTTCTCAGTACTGAGAGGCAAAAGAGTCTTCCAGAACCACAACTGGCAGGCCCTTGGGCCCACTGAAATGCAAAGCAGAGGGGGAGGAAATCTTGCCGCAGTTCTTGGGATCCTGGGATACATAATTTCTGGATGGGTTATAGACCCTTGGAGACCACTGCCAATAGGAGTGTCTTGTCTTTACCCAGGAAAAGCCCTGTTCCCTCTCAGGAGCTTGTAGACAACTGATCTAATAATTTATAGCTTGAGCCTTTTCCCATGGGATGTTTGACAAACATGAGAAATGCATATTACTCCAGCACTGAGTATTCATTTTGTCTGGGCCATGTCAAACTCTGTCTAGATTTCATTAAGAACAGGTATAGCAGCAGTTACTTAGTGCTGACTTTGGAGTTCTTGTTTTTGTTTGAGTGAAAACGTGCAGGCGTGTTTCTTCATGATTGCATTAGACTAGTGTGCTGTGTTTTGGGTATTGTGCTGGACAATCTCCAACTTATGCTTCAGGGGGTTAGATAAACAAAAGCAACATAACGTATACTGTAAGAACATGCTTCCTAGAATACAGATATGTGCACAGTATTTAGTAACTACTCGAACTATTTAAAATTACACAAACGTGAAACTCACCTATTCGTATTCAGCTGCTCAGTGCTTTTGGTCATGTTTCATACAACTTATTTTGAGAACATGAATTAAGTTTCTCAGCTGACTTTAATCCTATTTGTCTTAAATATGTCGTTAAACTAAATGGGTATGATGGGACAGAGTGCTCTATGCAAATTATAAGCTTGAAAAAAATGCCAGGCTGCACCACCTGCATGCCTGGCTCCTTCCAGGGTACAGTGGGAAGCTTTACGGATTTGGATTTCTTGCCCTAGGTCTCTGCCAGGGAAAGCATCTGGGGGTACTTCAAAAAGTTCGTGGAAAAAGAATTAAAAGATAACACAAACATTTCCATGAACTTTCTGAGAGACCCTCATATTTCCTTCCCAGGCTAACCCCAAAGAAACGCTATGTCTGAAATGGTCCAAAATTCTTAATTTAATAATTGGTCACATTGCTTTTATTTTTAACAAGTAACATTAATAAGGTGTGTGTTTTTTTAAAATATACAATAAAATTAATTAAAGGAAAAAAGTAGCTTATAAGCTCAGGAAGTCCCTCATGCTATAAAAAAGTAAAAGTAATCTATCTCATGTTTAGAAACCTCAAACATTACAGAAAGTTATAAACTGAAAAGTAAAATAAACTTCTTCTGCTCAAGGGCAACCACTTTATTGATTATCAGTTCCTTTAATTCTTTCCAGAAAATATTTATATATTTACAAACACTGATCTTTTTCTTGCTCTTTTCATTTACTCACATATACTGAAAATTGTTCCATATCAGGACACAGATTGACCTTATTCTTTGTAACAAATTATTGTATTCTATTGTGTAGATAGGCCAAAATCTATGTAACCACTATAATATTATGGAAAGTTTGATTGTTTCCAAATTTTTATCTATTACAAAATAGTGCTATGAAGAATATCCTTCAAAAATATCTTGATAAATCTTTGTGATAGAAATGTATAAGGTATATTTCTATCAGGATCACATTACTTTTATACATATAAGACCAGGGGTTAGGATTTTGTTACCCAAGTTGGTACAGGGAACTTTGGTCTGGAGGGATGACCCTATGATGAGGCTGAACCATTATAGGTACTAAAATAGGGCTGAGTTATTTATATTCAAGGCAAACTGGTTTTAGCACTGGGATCTGGACACAGATGAAGTGGACACTTTTCTGGTCTTTGGAGATAAAGTGAACAATCAGTGACTGTTGTACTTATTGTAAACCTTGAAATGAAGGTGAAGAGACAGTCAGAGCTACAGGTGGGACCTGATGAGTCCCCAGAACAACCAGGTGAGCCACATCAGCCACTTGGGGCTCTCTTCCATGCACACGCAGGTGTGGTACAAAGTGCTGCGCCTCGGGGCCAGGAGAGAAGCGTTCGGGTTAAATCAAGTTTATTATTTGAGACAAGGCATTTTTAATGAATTGCGACGATGCTCGCCACTTAAAGTGACTTTAAGACTTTTTATTACTTATAAGTGACTAAAAGTCATAGAACCTGCCTGACTTTTGATCCAGAGAGGAAGGACCACCCCGGCTGACTAAATTTTAAAAGGAAATGAGAGAAACATGATGTGGTATATATGCACAGTGGAATATTATTTAGTTATGCAAAGGAAGGAAATTCTGACACAAGCTACAACACGGATGGACCCTGAAGACATGTTCAATGAAATAAGGCAGACACAATAGGCAAATATTCTATGGTATGCACCTCACCACAATAAAAAAGAGAAAAATAGAAAAAAAAGAAAATGAGAGAACAAATAAAACTGCTTTGATGATCACAGCCTACAATCCTGAGTATAGATAATGCCGTGGGACACAAGGTGAAAACCAGAGTGTACGACCAATGAGCTAGAATGAACATCAGATCTGCAAGGCCATTTTCTGCAGGTGCATGAAGGGAAAACAAGATGAAGCAGCGTACAGGAAGGAAGGACGGAGGCCAGGACCTGAACGAGCGCACAGAAGGGACGGGCGCACAGAAGGGACAAGCGCCTTTAGGGGACTAGTGTCCACGAGGGATCCCGAAGAGAAAATGATGCCGGAGGAAACATGATGCAAGTCTGTGAAGCTTCTACACCAGCTGCTGGAAGACCTTAGCATGGTGGGGCATAAAAAAATAATTAGTATAATGAGAAGGAGTGTAACCGCCACTGTCCCCAAGAACTACCAATGGCTTCTGGGCTGGAAAGGGGAAGAGAGGACCACCATGGAGAATATGGGGTGGGGTGGGGGGAAGAGTCCAACGGGCCTCTCAGCTGGTGAGAGGGTCCCCCCAGGTCAGTTCCAGCTGGGCAGGTCCCGAGTACCATTTCATCATGATTGCTCCTGTCAACGTGCTGAAGCAATTCCTTTAAGCACAAACTTAAACCCTGTGATTCCTTTGTTATTATCACAATGTCCTGTGCAGTTAAGGTTTTACGAGGTTGACATGTACTGACACTCACCACGTGAAAATATTTTATGTACCTCGATATAATTTACTCGATGAAACTTTAAAATCTCTCATAACATTTTATTTAAACCATACACAATCATAAAATTTTATCCTGTCTTCTCTAATATGTCTTAAACCCATAAAAATATATATCAATAGAAGTTTTAAAAGTAAACCAATTTTACTATAAAAATGTGGTCTCAGCCAGCCCGGTGGTGCACTGCTACAGTGCGCCTCTTGGGAGCGCGGCGGCGCTCCCGCCGAGGGTTCGGATCCCACATACAGACCGGCCGCTCACTGGCTGAGCGAGGTGCGGGTGCAACACCGAGGGTTGCGTCTCCGTTGCCGGTCCCGGTCCGGTGTGGGCGTGACACTGAGGGTTGCGATCCGTTGCCGGTCACGAAAAAAGACAAAAAGGAAAAAAAAAAAATGTGGTCTCAAAAATACATTTTTGACAAATATAGCATACAATTAAAAATCATACTTTTGTTAGTTCTCCACAAAGAGGAAAATACTGTGGGCCCGATGCTCCTGAGTTTTCGGTTTCATTAGCCCATCTGCCAAGCAGCAGGCTACTCACTACACATGAAACAAAGCCAAGTGAATGATGTGACTCCTTACCATGTGTTCCACACAAAAGGTAGCTCTTGCTGTATAGAGTTTAGGCAACGCTTGCTTATGGTATTCCAGTTGCTCAAGCAAAATGCATCCTTGGATGTGGAAAGTTTTAAATCCTACAGAAAAGAAACCTGTTTAATCTAGTTTAGCTCATGCCTCCAAGCTCTTCGACTAGGGATCTCTGCCCCATCTCTCCACCCCTTACTCCAACTCCATATCACGTAAAATCCCTTGAAACCTGTGTTCCATGATCCTCGCTTTGGAAAATGCTGCTCTATATTTTTGTACCCAGAAATTGCTTTAATTTCTGGAAAGATTTTTTTTCTTAATTACAACTGAAGATGTCAAAGTGCTTGTACTGGAGACACAGGAAACTTTGAGTTTGCACATGCTACCCCTTGGATGGATGTCCTGGTCTTTCTCCAGACCAGTACTGCCCAGTGGAACTTTATGCAATGATGAAAATAGGCTGTAACTGCACTGTCCAATATAATAGCCACTTGCCATGTGCAGGTATTAAGTGAATATGGCTACTGTGATTGAGAGACTGAATTTTTAATTTTATTTAATTTTAACTTAAATAGCCACAAATGGCTGAAGGCTGTCATGCTGGACAGCACAGCCTTGGACAGAGATCAGAGCAGGATCAAAATAAATGCACAGAAACTATGCTATCTTCAGTGCATGTCTGTTTCATGGACTGTTCTGAGCTCTCTGTGGCTTGTCAAGCTAAAGAAGAGTTGTCTGATCAATTTGCCACAAAACCGATTTCCTAATTCTGAGAGATGGATATTACCATTTTGAAAGAGAATAATTATTTCATACTTCCCTTTATTTTAACAAAAATTGGCTAAAGATAAGTACAATGTTCAGTGGTCTGTGCTGGATCAGAAAGTATATACTTCAAACCACAGGACACTTTCTAAGAACATTTGCCAGTTGATAAATGCTTTCCAGAGGATGGTATGCAGAACTTGTTTATATGTTTGTGAACAGTTTCTTTAATTAAAATAAACACTCTCCAAAGCTTCTATCTTTGCACTTCAAGCTGTCTCCCAGGCAGAATGTCTAGCAAGACTTATTTCCAATCTGCAAATGAGCCAGTCTTAGAGTTTAAATTAGATTTTTGGACACATGTCAAATAAACATGGAATGCATATTTTTGACATTTCATAACATTAACTTTCTCTTTTAGATATTTTTTGGTAAAGAACATCTTGTATATCAAAAAATAACATGTCAACAAGAAATGTTTCCGTTCTCCACTTGCTGGAGTGTCCGGGAGGTTGAGATAAGCAAGATAGAGGGACAGCCTGGAGCTTAGTGCTCACAAACCACATTTATTGTCTTAAGAGATACCTGCCCTTTTTGGGTTCTCCTTGAAACATCATGATATAAACCACATACATTTTAAGTCTAGATTTTAATCTCTACTGTTTAATAAAAAACAGAAAACTCAATATATGTAGTTTTGAAAATATTGTAACATAATTTGATTATGTGTTTTTATGAAAATCTCCTTAAAGAATAGGGAAAGTAACCATTTTCTTTTTTCCATTTATTATTAAATATTGACCATTGGCTTGCTTTTAATCCCTGAGCCCTACATGTTGAAAAAAAGGGCTTCGGATCTATTTGTTAATTTTAGGTTTTTAACCCAATAATTAGTTAGGTCTTTGAGTAAAAGGCTAGGTATCATCACCCTTTGTCTTCATCTAGTCCTTTCCTACATAAAGGCTGAAAATGAGGCTCAGATGCTCATTACACTGAATTTTTTGAAAGGGACTTTAGCCAGAGAATGGCCATCTTTGGGGTAATTAAGACCAAATAGAAAATCTCAGTTAACCATTAACTTGGGGACAATGCTGTTATAACTAGTGACTTGCTGGACTCACGATTCACCTTTTTCAAGTAAGTCATAGTCCTCCCAAGCAGAGGAACTGATAATCATCAATTCCTTGAGGTTATCAGAGGAATCCAGAAACTGACCAAGGGATGAAATCAAGCCCCTAAATATTCTTTTTTAAAAGTTCGTGTCTATCGATCTCCAACTACAAGCTCTTATGTTGATTTACTTTAGATGTTTACATCTAAAATTAATAATTGAAACTAAATGTTCCTGTTTTCCTTACCTTTCCTAATCAACTGCAAACAAAAGAATTCCGAGAGAAAGGCAAAGCACCCTAGCTGATTATTAACTCACCTTCTTGCTTAGAGGAAAATTGCATTCACATTAGTTAGCAGTATGAGTCAGGTATTTTTATGTTCCAGTGAGGTATTGTCTTTGAGCTCTCCTTAGGAGATAAGGACTATAGCCTATGCTAACATCAAGGGTTTGAAGGTGACCAGTCCACCAACTGCAGACTCCATGACGCAAAGCACCCAGTCCATCGTGGGACTCTACATCTGACTCAGACCCTCTGCTGATCCAGTAACCAGCCTCCCCCTTTGCCTGCAGGACAAAGACCTTACCTCACCTTCCCACAGGCATCAGAAAGTGAGATGATTTTAGCCTGGTCATCCCCCAGATGCCAGTTATCTGAATAAAGCTTCTAATCCTTGCACCAACTTTCAGATTTTCAGGTCATTTTTTTAGTGCGAGAGGGCAGCTGAACCTGTTGATGGTGGTATCTTTAACGATATATTAATGGTATTATTACAAGCAGTTCAAAATCACCATTTTCTACAAAAACATACACAAATTTCTTTGCACAAAGTAGGTCATACCCCATACATGTGCAGGTCTAGATACAGGTTTGATAGGACTTTTACGACTTTAGTTTACACAATTTTTGAAACTCTCTTTAAGAAAATGCAAGACAAACTTGGTTAAGAGGTCTTAGAAGGGGCCATGCAGGTGAGGAGTCTGAGGGAAACACCTCATTAGTTCTGTGATAAATCTGCCTCTTAGCAACACAATGCTCTGTGTTAACAGAGTGACTGAGAGATGCCTTAAGAAATCCTATCTTGTTTCCTTAACTTGTAAACAGTAGTATAATTTTTAAAGGTCTCTTGTTTTCATTTAAATGTGTTTTTCTTTTCCCGTTGTTGTTAAATCTTGTCCCCAGAATTCTAATTTAAAACAGAAAACTCTTCGTCCAACTTCAAGTGTTATTTTAAGAAATTATCTCCCAGACAAACAATATTCTAAGACAATACCAAATAAGATAAAGATGTTTTATTTATAGAGAGCTCACAAGGTTTGATTACCACAGCTTTCTGCATTCCCAGGTCGGTGAGTGTAATGCATTCCATATTTTCTTGCTGTGTTCTAGTATTAAACATGTTGACATTTTGCCTCGGAGTCATAAAAGTTAGTGAAATAGTTCTGATGAATAGCAATAAGGCCAGGAAAAAGAATAATGCATAACACAAATTCCTCAGGAAGTCAATTAATATTTTTATGAGCAGCCGTAGAAATATGATCTAGTAGAGGGTGAGGTCAGACTATTTGATCCCAAAATATATTCTTTGTTGAGTTCTATCACTGTAAAAACATTCTGTGCTGTGTCAAACTTGAAATCTTGCTGCTCCCAAGAGTGAGACATTTTATGTGTTAGAATGTGCAAAACTCTTTACTTGGGCGATGCGCATAGTCTTTGACAGGGCAGATAAACTCAGTAAATTTTGCAGTACTTTCAGGTTACTAATTGACTTTTTGTGGATCTCTGAACACAGTATTATTTTGGTGTTCTGAATTACATACTATGTGTGCCATTAAAACACTATATCGTATAAGTGTATGAAGGTGCTTATTTTTTGAAGAGGTCTTTGTTAAGGTAAACAATTCTAAAAGTGGGGTATGTGATGATTAACACTGAAAAGTAAAAGTGATAGTTTATTCATATTCTCCATTGTTAAGATTCACTCATTCATTCATTCAATTATTCATTCATTCATTTTATGAATATTGATCCCCAAATAGATGAATTTACTGAGTACAAGAACATAAACACTTAGGACAGAAATATAAAGACATGAAACAGTGTAACACTTCAACTTGAATCCTAAAGGAAGTGGTACCTTCTCTCAAATAATTCTTTGTAATGGTAATAAATTTGCCGTAACTATCACACATCTCTCAGGCCTTTCCTAGATGGGCTGACATTATCATTTAAATGAAAATCCTTGTCTGCATTTATTAGCTAATGTCCATTGCTCCTTGGGCAATAAGGTAGATCTAGTGATATAAGAGAGCAGTGTCAAGGAATCTGTTTTGCCAGTGGAACATTACTATGTGTTTGAACAAGGGAGTCAGAAATACTAACTTTAGCACCTATTTTAGAGAAGCCCAAGTCAATCAAAACACTGAAGTCTGTTTCTTCAGATGGAAACTATGCACAACAGCAATCATGGATGCATGGAGGGCCATGCAGGCACACAGTGGTGGGCTGAACATCTAGAAAGACTAGAACCATCATGAGCCCGAATCTCAACACATGGGTGTGTCTGAAAATGTGTAGCTATGGACATAGCACAATGTATTCTAAGACTTAATTTTTTTTTTTTTTTTTTTTTTTTTTTTACTGGTAAGGGGATCGCAACCCTCGGCACGGTGTGGTCTGCCTCACGCTCAGCCAGTGAGCGCAGCGACCATCCCTATATGGGATCCGAACCTGTGGCCTGGGTGCTTCCAGCGCTGCACTCTCCAGAGTGAGCCACGGGGCTGGCCCCTAAGACTTAATTTTTAAATTCCATGAATGACACGGAATTTGGTTTTCAAGCTTTGTACACATGAAATCTGTTCTGTAACATCAAACATTTCTTGCATACCCACATAGTAAGAGCTGTATTTTTTGTATCTGTTGATAGTTGATGAAAAAATTAAGTACAGTTAGATTCACAGATATCTTACAGTAAACCTGCAAAGTACACCCGAAGAACCACCAGAATTAATGATGTCTGGGGCTTCTTCCTCCACATTCAAGACTGTATGATTCTTCTATAGCTTCTATATACTCCCTGAGGAGGCAGATTTTGCTGCTGGTTATCCATGGCGTTAGAGCAAAGAGTGAGAAAAGGTTCATCTTCTTCTGACTTGTATGTACTGGGCCATGTTCTGCCTCTGAAGCAACATAATCTAACCAAAGTTTCTTCCATGCAATGGCTTACTATTACCATCCTTAAATCCAGAAAAGACAGGCAGCTTATGAGGATGTACAAACCACAGCAAAACATCATGCATTAGGAAAAGGGAAGAGACAGAAGGAAAAAAGGAAAACCAGGAAATGAGCTTCAAAACCCATTGCATTAATGTCCTATATACATGCCACAGGTTTCCCACAAATGTAACTCTAAGTTTTCTAGCGGTTGACTTCCAGAGGAAAACCTTAAACATGAACGACGTTCTCAAGGACTTTTCTCACAAGTGTACATATTTTTGCTACTGAGATCAGACATGGAACAGCCAACATGATTCCTCACAAAGTTCACCAGGATGTCTTAAACTGCAAGCATCAAACTTCCTGTGCAAAAACCACAATGTAAAGAAAAGGCATCATAGCAAAGAACTATTTAGGAAAAGCAATTCTTTGAAGGGCTAAAATAAAGAGATGTAGGTGCCTAATTCCCTGCAATAGATCTGGCTTGATCCAGGGGTGAATTCTAGACTATTTGGAAGAGTAGATCAAATGAATGTCATGTAGGTAATTTTCCTTGAATATTGGGTCTTTTAGGTGGGCTTTGATAAGTATTGATTAAGCTTTTGATTAAATACTAAATAAATATGCTCTTACTCTATGCCAGGTACTGTTCTAAGTATTTTACACCAATATCTTGTTTATTATTCACAATAATCTTATACAGGTACTGTTATACACCCTGTTTTGGAGACAATGAAACTGAAGCTCATAAAGATGAAGACCACTCGTAGCTGGTGCAGTCAGGATTTGAACTTAAGGCATCCAACCCAACTTCCTCTGTAGTCACTATGGAATCCCTCTAGCATTTAAGTCGGGTGACATCCTTTTGTGAAACTTGGGGATTTGAAGGTAAAGGGCAATGATTAGGTCCTTTTATCTCTGCTGAGAAGCCAAAGCAGTGAGAACTGAGGTAAGCCTGAAAGGATGCGGAGCCTGGGACAAAAGCCAGGGTGGGAAGGGAAGGCATGAGGTTCAGTGCATCCCTAAGGAAATCACTTCTCTGTTCTTTTTTTAATGTCTTCAAATGTGAACTGTGGTGGTTTAAAATGGGTCCGTGAGTTGTCTGATACTCTTTCCTTTAAGATGGAGCTGGATTCGCCTCCCTTTGAGGGTAGGCTGGGTCTGGTCCCTCACTTCTAGTGGGCACAACGACGTGGAAGTGATGGTGTGCAACTTGGGGGACAAAGTCCTGCAAGACACTGGAGCTTCCTCTCTGCTCTCTCTTTAGGGTCACTTGTTCTGGGGGAAATTAGCTACCACTGCGGGGACAAACAGCTTAAGGAAAGGGACCTCTGATTAGGAGCTGTGGCCTTCTTACAACAGCCCCTGAGGAACCGAGGTCCTTTTTGCCAACTTTCATGTGAATGAACCATCTTGGAAGTGGATCTTCCAGCCCCAGTTAAGCTTTCGAACAATAATCATAACCCAGCTTGACTGCAATCCGGTGAGAGATCCTAAGCCAGATCCACCCAGCTAAGCCCCCCCCCCCC
>NW_007730562.1:144463-166086 GCF_000696425.1 Galeopterus variegatus
CCCCCCCGCAACGGATGCTCCTGACCCTCAGAAAATCTGGGAGGTGATCAAGGTTCATTATGTTAAACTACTAATATGGTATTATTTGTTATGCAGCAATAGGTAATTAACACACAAAGCAGCAAAGACACCTCCAAAAACAGCAAAATAGAACAAATCAAAATGAAATAGAAACTCATTACCTAGTATTGCCAAAGGACAAAGAAGCATCCTGAACACAGCCATCCTCCTTTAGGTAAATTTGTCCCCAAACTCTCTCAACCCAGAGATATTAAAGCAATTCAATTCACTTCTAAAGTAACTTTCCATGGTTTGGAGCTTAATGTTATTTACTTACAATGTCACATTGTATTTAAAAAAAAGAAAAAAGAACGATAACGGTGTTCAAGACTTCAAATTACATAAAACCTTCCAAGTTCTTAAAAAGCAAGGTGAACAACTGAATGCAGGTGGGCCAAAGAAATTCTCCACCTCATAAAGAAAGTTAAAATCTTAAAATTCAGCTTTAGAGAATGAAACAACAGTAGGCAATTTACAGGCAGAAGCATACAATTTAGCCATTAGTTAAAAAACAATTGAACTTCATTTTAAAAGAAAACATTTGCTAGCATTCTGATCCTGGAATTTGGCTGCATAGGCCACACACAATCAGTGCAGATTATACAGTAAATGCTGATGACTAGGGCTGGAAAGTGTGGTTTGATTTCCATAATTTCTAAGGCTAGTACACACCACTAGAGTTTTCATTCTAATGCAATCACATTTATTCATCCAGAGGTGTTTCTTTCCGTTTAGGCACCAGGGCATCTCATTTTTCAGCTTCCATTTTCTCTACTCTAATGCTCAACCCAGGGTTTTGAAGCCCCACTGCATGACAGACAGGGAGCTCTACTAGGGGCACCAGATGCCAATTACACGTAGGTGACTTACAGCACTCAGCCAAAAATCAGGCCTGGATGATACACCTCTGTCCCTTCTCCCACAAAACTCCTCACGAAGTTGCAATTTTAAAGAAATGTTTTGCATCAAAATTCAATGGCATTTTATGAGCACGTACACTTTCTTCCTTTTCCAGCCTGCATGAAATTTAATATCAGGATAATTGTCCATTTGTCATTTTAACTATAACTTAGGAAGTGTTTTCGTATTTGAGTTATGCTTCTCTCCCCTTTCCCCATCAGTTGCACCCAACATTCACTGAGGAACTGTCAGGATCACATGGCCTGACCTCTCAGAACAAACATTTGCCATGTTTCATATTCTGCTTCCCTAAGAGGAATCATTAGTTTTGCTCATCTCTACTTAAAATGATTTTCATGATACAACATTTCAAAATTTCTATATTCATCTTTGTTTCATTTCTTGAAATACTTAGACAAACAATGTCATTAAGACATTACTGATGGCAACTCTGAAAAAAGAATGAATTTTTTCTCTGCATTGACTGAGCACCAGAAGAAAAGTGTAAAAATATGGCCTAGTGGTTCATATCATCTTAGAGTAAATAGTTCGAAAAGCAAGTAAAGCAGAAAATCTTAATACTACTCTTTCCCCCAAAATAAATACAAGCATTTTTTGAAATTGTGGTCTTATATAAAATTTAAAATCTATTCATATTTTCTTATGCATCAATTCAAAGATGTCTAAGTCCAAAGGGAAGACAAAAATAAAATAAAAAACATAATCATAGCCTATTTGCAAAGCAAACAAACATACCAACATACAGCACCCAGGGTGCAGGCGGTACTCACCCCGCAGCCCAGGCCGTTGCCCCCCTCACAGGTGACTTTCCTCTGGCCTTGCTCAGGCAGTAGCCCTGCTCCACAGCCGGGGCTGGGGCACAGCACGCCCCCCATCTGCAGCACACACTCTTCGGCTCCATACTGCTGGTATCGGTTGTACTGCAAAGGGCAAAAGCAAAAGCAGTTTTGCAAAGTGATAGTATATATGCTCAGATGTGCTGTTTCAGCCAAAACGTTAATAGCTGATGGTGTATGAGATTTCTTCCTTAACCAGTTTTAGAAAAAATGTGTGTGTGGGCGGGGGTAGGGGTGGCATGGGGTGGACAAGGTGACCCAATGTAGAAAAAGTCTTCCTAATTCAAATTGGCGAAGTGGATAAGTGAGGTGTTTCCTCTTTGCATTTTTGTCTTCAGAAAATAGATTTTCCAGCATTTGGTATTTTATGATACTGCTTCCACTAAGTATATTTAAACAACCCTATTTCATATAAATTTTAAGGAACACATCTATATATTAAATGATGGATGCTTACAATAAAGCTATATATTTTCATGCCTCTTAGTTGAGATTCTATGAGATTTTGTAATTATTTTGAAAAGAGGTCCAATATTCCTCCCCATGATATTCAATGAGTACATTCAGCTTGAAGAAGACTACGGTTAAGGAACAACATTTATTCTTATTCTTAAAGCACGACTATTTATCAATTGAGGAGAAGCCAGGCCTGCCACAGCCTCAGCACCTCCCCCAGCACCATCATCACCAGCACCAGCACCAGCACCATCATCACCAGCACCAGCACCAGCACCATCATCACCAGCACCAGCAGCCTCACCACACCTGCAGCAGGGAGCCCAGGGCAGCCCCAAGGCCGAGCCGAAGCCACTGAAACATGAGTAGAAACACACCCTCCAGCAGATCAGGAAATACAGAAGAAAACAGGTCTGGGCGTGCCTATGGTGGGGGACAGAGGAGTTGGGGTGGGGCTGGATCAGAAAAGCATAGATGGGCTGGGTATGTGGGTGTGTCCTCCGGGTGTGGGGACGCCCCCTTTCATTCTCCCAAAGCTTGGGTGGGCAGTGGGATTTGGGGTGCCCTCTCCTTCCCTTCAGCATGGGAGAGGCCTGACCCACCAGCGTGACCCTCTCACCCCTGCCCTGGCTGGAAGGACAGCGCAGGGTGGCCCTTGGAAGTCCAACCTTATTTTTCCTTTCCTGCTCACCTTCCTGCAGTCCTGGACTTTCCTTAATTTGGGGGCCTTGAGATGGGGTGAATCTACCCCCTCAAAGAAAAAAAATCCCTTGAGGTTGCACTAGTGTTCTTTTGAGGTCAGAAATTATGAATTAAAGTCAGTAGAGTTGTCTGGTTCTCTCCACGGACAATCAGTTTGTCATGAGTGCAGAGTCGAAAGGATGTTGGATTTAAGTTGGGTCAGAGTTTTGCCGAACATGTATGAGGAAGCAAGACATTCCTCAGTCCCCCTACCCTCACGGGGTCCACACCTCCCCTCACATTTCCGTGAATGATTTTAAAGAATATTATGGGGCCCCTCGAGGTGCCCAGCTCTGTCTCCTTGGACTGTCCACCTGCCTTTTTGTCTTGGCCTATCCAAATACTTCCACTTCAAAAAACATTTTTTAATATAAATATCACATAGAGTCAGAAAGGCTCACAAACGCAGAGCTTAATGAATTGTAAGGTGACCAACCTTTTAACTACTAGCTGGATCAAGAGAGAGAACTTTGCCAGGAACCCCAGGGGCCCTCTACATACCCGCTCCTTCCTCTTTCCTAAAATAAACCACTTTTATGTTTTTCTTTATAGCTTTGTCATACAAAGTTCACTCCTAAACACTATAGTTAATTTCGTCTGTTTAAAAAGCATGTCTTTTAATCCATTACCCTCCATTCTCTTTTTTCCCTTGCCATTTATTTGTTGAGGAACCCAGGACGTGTAACCTGTGAAGTCCCCTGTCTGGATTTTTCCGATTGCGACGCCCTGTTGCAGTTTACAGGGCTCCTTCCTGTAAATCGAAGGTTTATCTCTAGACTTCATCAGATCCAGCTTTCTGTTTTTTCTTTCCTTCTTTTTTTCTCTCTCTTCCTTCCTTCATTTTCTTTCTTCCTTTCTTTCCTCTGACTCCCTCCCTTCCTCCTGTCTGTCTGTCTGTCTGTCCCTCTATCTGTCTCAATCGTCTACCTTTCAGTAGTCCTGCTTCCTATGGGTTTTATCCTTCCATCAGGAGGCCCATAATGTCTGTCTCTCTTTTTGAAATGTTTAGCCCTCGTTAATATTCAGTAACTAGATTAATTTATTAGGGTTAAAAATATTTTAATTCAAATATTTCTTCATTTACTAGTTAGAAGACTTCTATGATTTGGTTATCTGGTGGTATAGTTTGAATAGGAACATCAGGATAAAATATTTGAGTCTTCTTTTTTTTTATGTTGAAAACGTAATTTTAATCGATCATTCTCCATCTTACATAGGGACACAATAACATACACCACATTCTGAAGAAACTCCAGAAGTTATGAGAATAAGAGTGAGGAAGATTCAGGTGGGCTACAATATCCATTACCTTACACTGCAAGAGACACAGATTCCAACCCGAAGGTTAATATTTACGTATTTTTGACCGGCTATGTTTATGACTTAAAAACAACAAGAATCAGGAAAGCTGTGGAGAGATATGGGAAAGAACAATTTTTGTGAGGACAGGAACTCTGTCAATGAAGAAAAAAGTTACTGAAGACCAAGTTAAAGAATAAAGGGAGGTCCCATCGCAAATATTAGGGAATGAAAGCAAAAATCTTTCACTGGGTGAGGATTTGATGCTCTCGAAGGGAGAAACCTTCCTGATGACACTTATGCAAGCTGGCTGCTGGCTGCTTGAGATTTGCTCACCAGGTCTATAACGAAGACTCACAAATGCCTCAGCAAACCCCAAATGATTGTCAGATCAGTGATAACACACACCAATGCTTACACATGAAGTTTTTGGACAAGGACCAAGAAAAAAGTCATATCCCAAATTTGAGGCAAAAATGTGGCACAACGTGAAGTCCTGCACATCAGTTACAACTGCCTTCTTTGCTGTGACTGTCCTATGCAATATTTTCAAACATTGCAGCAACACACCAATGATCATCTAACTAATCAGACAACAAACAATTTCAAATTTCTAGGAGGTAAAAAAGGTCAGATACTGATGCTTTATGCATGCTCAGGGTCAGGTAATAAATACTCCATTCGGTAATGTCTTAACACAAATTTGCATCAGTGAAAAGAAACTGGCAAAATCCACCTCTTGCAATTCAATTTGTCAGATGGTGAAGACCAACATAGAATGTTCTACAGTTTTAATTTTTAAATATGGTTGTCACATTGGGAAAATGAAATAAACACAGTAAAATAAACTGTGCAAAAGGCAAAGTAGAATAACAAAAAAATATTTTACTAAAATATAGATTTACAGAAGTTTGCAGACAAGCCATACAAAATAGTCACAAGCTTTTTGAAGGGGGGAATCTACACTTGACAGCAAAGTCACAATGTTATTAGTGAGGGCTGTGACGTTTGTTTAATGTTCCCGTTTTGGTTCAATCAAGCTGGTCCATCTATAGTGTCTAAATAAAGTTAGACGGCTAGAGAGCATATTCTAAAGAACTGGTTAGCTGCTTTTAACCAATGCAATTAGATCACCATAAAAAGGGGAAAAGGAACCATGCCATTAAAATAAAACTACCTCCCCCCAAAAAAAATAAAATAAAAACACCCACAACCTGCAGCTAACCTTGACAACTACCTTCATTCACAGTGCTTTATATTTAAACCATCATGGGGGAAATGAATAAAAGCAGAGAGAGGGCACTGCTTTTAAACGTTTCCTAACAATCTGTATGATACTTCTAGCCTCTGCTCATGATTTACAATAGTGTATCAGAACAAGAGATAAATTTGCTAATGTGCATTTAATCACCAAAGGAATGAAGATGTCCAGGCTTTTATTCTGTAATGTTTCTAAGACTGTGTCCATTAAATGCAAACAAAAAAGGAAGAGTCTTGGCAGAACAGGAAAAGTGATGCACACTTGATGGTCAGATCGACTTAAATATTATTCACGCATATAGCCTAGTCCGTGCTCTAGCTGTTTCTATGGCTTGGGCTTCGTTGGTCTTCCATGCTCTGCTACATCATTTGCTAATGGATCATCTGGATCGGGAGCACTTAACAAAGCCTGGATTGATAGCAGAACTGTGCGGATCTGCAGTGCTGGGGACCACTTATCTTTCAAATTATCTAAACATATTCTTCCCAGCTTGTCTACATTTGGATGATAAATTTTGGCCATGAAATGTACTTTAGGGTCTGCCATTGGGTATTCTTCTGGAAGGAACAGTTCAAGTTTAAAAGTCCCTCCCTCGAAGGGGGAATCCTGGAGGCCAGCACATGGAAATAATGGGCATTGCTCTCTTCTGGTTCTGCTTTAATGCCAGGAACTGGTTCTGCTAGGAAATGCTGAGTTTCCTTGATGGTCCTGAGGGGCAGCCCAGCCATCTTGTCACATCCTGAGTTTGGCCTCTGGTCTCATCTCCGGCTCTGCTCACCTCCTGCCTCTTCTTTTTTTTAAAGGAATATTTATAAACTCACGGACTTATACATATTAGGTGCTAAGTGGCTTTTAATCCATTGCAATGATGTTCCTTTTTATTTTGGGCGGCTGGCCAGTACCGGGATCGAACCCTGGATCCTCAGCCCTGCACTCTAACCAGCTGAGCCACCTGCTAGCCCAGCCCTCTCTTCTGATGCTCACTTGTTCCATCGCTGGCCAGTGGGAGTCCCTGCAAGCGGACTTCTCAGCTCTTTCTCACGTAAACCAGTACCGCTCCATAGCGTCCGTGCTAGCTGCTATGGAAACTTGTTCAGGCTCATCTTATGCATTTCCTTAATATTTCAAACCCATTAATTGGGTGCTAGGCATGTTCAGTGCTTCTAAGTTAGTCATTGTTTCTATGTCTCTTCAGCTCTTACTTTGAAGGACAGGAATTTCAGAACTACGAGGATTTACTGACTATTTTCTATTTTACATCTGTATCTCCTTTCTTCTGCACTGGTTCTCAAGAACACAGAGGATGCTAGAATTACAACAGTCCTTAATAGCTCTTTTGCTTCATTTCATGTTACAGATGCAATAATTTCAGAATAACAATACCAATACTCTCATTATGATTTGATTCCCAAAAACATCAAATATATTTTCATATGCTTTACCCATTCTCCCACCAAGTTTTTCTAATAATTATGGTGTATCTACAGTCTTGAAGGATATAGCCATTCCATACTATGCTTTCTCCTAAGCTTCATGTTGTCTTAATTCTACTCTCTCTCTCTCTCTTTCTCTCTCTGTCTCTCTCTTTCTCTCTCTCTTTCTCTCTAGTGATCACCATCAGTACTTATGTCTCTTCAGTAATGTTGGTTGTTGGAAGTTTGTTTTCTAGTATATTCTTCAGGAAGAGTTCACAGGAAAAACATTCACTGGGTTCTTGCATATTGACAGTTTACTTCTGACCTGTATTCTTGAAAATGAACTTGATAGAATATAAAATTATGGGCTCACATTTCTCCCTTTGAGTATCTTAAATATTTCAGTTTATGTTCTTCTGGCATGAAGTGTTATGGACAAGCCTGGTGACAATCTGTTTTTTGTTTTCTTTATAAGTGAATTATTTTTTTTTTTTTTTGACCAGATGCCCAAAGGACTTTTTTATCCTTTCTTTAGAATTGAGGAATTTTATTAGAATATGTCTTGGTGCCGATCATTTTTAGATCAATTTCCACAAGCACACTGTATTAGGAAAGTTGTGTTGAGTTTAATTTTTAGTATTTTTTCCGTTGATAATTTTCTTATGTGATTTCTAGTTTTACATGAAATTTAGTTCTTCTGAAATTTTAGAAGGAGATAGGATTTAGAATAGCTTTTGATGTCTCTAGACTTTCCTCTTCTGGCTTTTTCAGGCAAGGTTCAAAAATATTGGGGCTCACTGTCTGCAATCTTCCAACTCTGTTACCTCACTTTTAACTGGATTTCTCTTTATTTTTTCCCTTTTCTATTCTGAGCAAATTTCTCCTCCTTGTGGGGCTTTGTCCTAAGAGGGATTTTTAGCTGGATAAATGCTGTGAGTCTATAGGACGTAAAATGCTCCAGTCGATTTAGACCTTATTACAGACCCTTTGCATTCATTCCCTGTCATTTTACGTATTGTATGTCCCGAGTCTGGCATAATATCTGGTTGACAGCTGGTACGCAATAAATAACTGTAGAATGAATTAATGAAATCTAACCCCATTAAGTTCAGTTAATTTTAAAATTCTAATAAAATAATCACGGGTAATGGGAATTAATAAGAATGATTCGGGATGGTTTTCCCTACATTAACAAATATTTTTAATAAAATGCTCTTAAGTTACTGGCTATTTTCTTATTTGACAACAGATCACCTATGTATTTAATTTAGTTTAGGAATTTTATTCCTATGACAGTAGTTTTTAATCTAGGAAGAAGTTAACCTACGGACAAAGTCTAAGAACACTTTGGAAATTCCTCCCAACTGCATTCATAATGGTTTCAAATACTGATGGAGCATGTAAAACTATGTTCATCTTTTCATTCATTAGCTAAAGAATTTATTTAAAAAATGACATATTTATTCCATTTGTGATAAACTGAAGATAATATGAGTATACAATTTCTTTTCTTTTCTTTTCTTTTTTAAAGATGACCGGTAAGGGGATCTTAACCCTTGACTTGGTGTTGTCAGCACCACGATCAACCAGTGAGCAAACCGGCCATCCCTATATGGGATCCGAACCTGTGGCCTTGGTGTTATCAGCACCGCACTCTCCCGAGTGAGCCACGGGCCAGCCCCATACAATTTCTTTTCTAAAGGAAGACAAATATTTTAATATATGAGAGTAGTTCAAAAAGTTTGTGGAAAAATTGAATTAAAGGATAATACAAATCCTTCCATGAACTTTTTGAAGACCCCTGGTATAGGCCTGGTAATTTCTGATGATTAAAAAGTACACACAAGTACACACAACATCTGAAACATGCCTACTGAAAGTATTACTTTTCTTTTTTAATATTGTGAAATGTATAAGAAAAACATTTGACCTAGAACCAATAATGTGCTAATATTTGTAGAAAGTTTAATGCCCTAAGGAAATAATTTAGATGCGTAATTGTATATGTCATTAGTAAAGATCGTTATTTAGTGTTTTCAGGATATAACCTACATTTTCATTGATTCCTTTTAACTACTGACTGGAACAGTTGAGAGTGCACTGAAAGAGTGCCACTACCTACTTAATGGAGAGTTGTGACAAATTAACACTGGGTAGAACAGAATATCTATGTTTATCTCAGAATAAAATATATGCAATAGTGGTAAAGTAATTGATAACTAGACCCCAACTGGTGAAAAGGAACAAACACTGTTCCTGTGATATTACTTGTATTTCTTCCAAGTGCTTTTTTACTTATCAATATTGGGTAGCATTTTAAAAACAGAACTAACTTGGAGGAATGTGATTAATTTATTACATGGACTGTTTCTATATAAAATTCATTCTCAAGGGAGCTCAAAAGCAGCAAATCATCTAAAAATCATTTATGCATTGTTTTGTCTTTGGAATGCACAGCGAACATCTTTGTGTGTGTGTGCGTGTGTGTGTGTGTGTGTAGATATGCTAACATTTACCTGTCAAACTATGCTGTTGAGGCTATTATTAAAACTAGTATGCAAATTTCTAGATATGCTTTCATTAAGTGGATAATCCAAGACAGATAACTAAAATAATTTAGAACTGACTGTACAATATCTATAAAAGTTTTTGAAAACAAATGTTAAAATTAGCGAAGCAGACTACTTTGCACCTAAGGAAAACAATAACAAAAATTTCCACCTGTATTTCATCAGATTATAGTGAAAATACATTCCATAAGTATGTCCTAACTAGGTAAAATCTTGACTCATTGCTATGCTTTATATTTTATTTATTTGGGGAGTAAATTATGCAGTCTTTATGTATATGCTGCTCATGGATTCTGTTAAAAACAGGAAATATTCATTGTAAATATAAAATTCATAGATGGTTCCATAAACTTATACTTTAAGGTTCTAAATAATGAGTCATGGGAGAGTATAATGAAGTGCTGCAGATGTTCTATTTTTGGTCTGCAGGTAGTTAGAAGACCTGAGTTGGGAGAATATTGTACTGTAATGAAGAAAGGGTCACAAGTTCAAGCCCCAGTGGCCCAGAAACTTTGCCTTTCTTGCTTGCCACTGGTTGAATGTTAAAGTATACTAAAGGAGCATGGTTGGTCACCTGAAGGGTCAGACTATGGAGGAACTAGGTGTAAATGTCCCCGACCACTGAAAAACCATTCAAAAGCCCTGTCCTCTGTAGGAGGGGACAGGCTGCTTCTCTGCAGGGACAGGCTGCTTCACCATGGTGTTTCATTTGCATGATTTCATAAGAAAAGAAAGAAAGAGGAATTTAATTTTTAAAATGCAAGAAATGTGAAGTACAGGGATACTAGATAAAACTAAGATCTAGGAGAACTGGTGAATGTTCCATCAACGTGAGTCAAGGCTTGTCGGCAATCTAGAAGCTGCACGGCCCCTTTCACATTCTCAGAGCAGGGCAGGAGGCTGGTCTTGCGCTGTCACAGTGGGTGTTTTCCACAAGAGCCTTTTGGGGGCACTCAGGTACAGCTCTTGGGCCTCCTTCACTTTTCCCCATAAATTCTGGCTTCTGTTAAATCTGAGCCGAAAACACATGGAGGATGACCTCAGTGGCCTCCTGGAGCAGAGATGTTCTGATCAGAGCGACTGACCACCGAGGGGCTGCTCAGTGCCCAGCAGCTGTGTGAACACTCTGCCTGCTCAGTTACTCTCCGTACCCCCCCCGTAAGGTATGGAGGAGGCCAGGGAGTCACAAAGAAGAGTGATCCTCTGCTGAGTGTCACCCAGGCAGGACACCCACAACCCAGCACTGGAACGCAGGCTGTGACTCTGAAGACCACCTTTTCCACAACTCCGAGCTGCCTCATTCTTCCCTTATTTCCTTTTTATTAGAAAAATCAGCTCACTGCTCCTCAGTCATCTTTGAGAAGCAAATGAAAGACAATTTATTACAGAACTTCCTCTTTGGATTAAGAAAAATCTGAAATAACTTTATAGAGGAACACCAGCTGTGGTTAAGCCATTTCTCCTCGTTATCGGGAGAATGCCCTATTTCCTATTCATATTCATTTTTTTTAAGCACTCCTTAAATTGTCAGTAATCTTCATCTTATTTTTCTTCATTTACAGGTAGTTGAGCTTGAGAGACTTAGTGACAGTCTCAGTGGTGGTTCCTGTCACTTTGCTGTTTTTGTTCTCTGTTGCTAATAACATTCTTTTCATGTCTGGACATCTGTCAGCTGCTGATGAAGTGAATGGGCTAGAGAAAGGGCAGGACCTTGTTTATTGCATAGAAAAACAATCATCGAGGTGGCCAAAATCAAATGCATGGAGGAAAGAGATAAAAACAGCAAGAAAAAAAAAAAAACCTAAAAAATAATTGGGGCAACAGACTGTAACCTGGATTGCAACTTATGAAGCATTTTTCTTTTTCAGGGGTTTCAGATGAGTGATGCCAAAAAGTATCTCAACTTTCAGTGGTTGTGGAATCTTCTGGAAAGGAGGTCAAAATCAGTTGGCTTCCTTGTCTTCTCTCCATGCTGTGACACACAGCAGCACCCCACAGGAAGGCCAGGGCCATGAAAGCAGATGCCGGCTGAGCTGTCTCCTCACCAGAGTTTCTCCTGTGACATCTTCGGAGACTTTTGGAGACTTTGGAAACAGGACCTCCAAGCACACTCTCCCGATGGGGCGCTTAGCAGAGAGCAAGGCTGTCTGTGTCACGGATTATTATATTCTTCAGTCGCAGAGAAATGGCTTTGAGCAGTGCTGTCAGTGTGCAAATCCAGGAGCCTTGCCCTTTGGATAAACGGAATTTGTCTCTGCCTCCCTGGAAAGGAGCTGTGGCATTGTCACCTGCGCCATCCTCCTCTCTCTGTCTCCCTGGGCTTTTTCTTTTCTCTAACTGGGTACTTTCACATCTCTGTCTCTGCCGGTCATTCTCCGGAAGCTCATAATTCAGCCCCGAGGCAACAGTGATGGTTTCTAGGTGATTCTAAGGCCCGTGGAAGGGGGAGAGTGACATTTCATTCGTCTGGAAGTTTGTGTAAGGCTAAGGGTCAGGCACTAGAATGGATTAGTGCCGCTGAATGCTTAAGGAACTGATCAGACTTGGACAACTCAGTTTTTAAAGATGATTTTCTGGGTTCTACTCGACGGCTTTATATTTTAACTGTCTAACTTTGAAATGAACAGGCCTGTATCACTGAGGAAACCTCTCGGAGTGAAGGCCGAGCGAGCCGTGTTCATGCCAAGAGACGCACCTGAGGTGGGAATGGCAGGGGGTGCTGGTCGTCCCCCCACTTCCCTCAAAGATGGTCAGGACGTGCCCATCCGCTGCATGGCAGTCACGCCAGACACGCACGCCACCTGGCATTCTTGTCCCCCAGACTCTCAGCCCCATACGGGTCTGTACAGTCCCCAACGTGAGCCGATCTCTACTCCTCGCTTTTCTCCTAAACTCTTTCTTTGTGTCCCCTGGGATTCCTGATCTACAACAAACCAACTCTTGAATATTACCAGCCTTTGAAAATGGTTCTCTGCCTCTGCTGACAACTGAAACTCATCCATCTCCCTTGCAGCCCTCTTAAATGAAGGCTGCTCTGTGTCATGTGCACATACTTCAAGGCCACAGGTGGAGCTTGTCTCCTGGCTCCTCCACGATGCCTCTGAACCCTCAGGCCCCCTCTCCTTTGAGACCTGTGCCACCCAGCTGTCCCCCCTGTCCTTTTCGCTGCTTCCCCTGTGGTCTAGAAGACAGTCGCTTCTGGCTTGTCTTCATCTCTGCTGTATTCCCCTCATCCTGGGGACTTGAACTCCTGTATGAATGAATCATCCATCAACCTGTTATTTCAGTCTTACATTCTCATCCCTGGTGACCTTTTTTTCATCCATGTATTCTCGCGGTCCCTCCCAGGCCTTGTCATCCTGAGAAATTGTACCACCTCTGAAATCCCAATTCCAAATATGTCTCTTTCCAACCACCATCTCCTATCTTTCCAGATCTCTTGCTAAAGCATGGACATTGCTTAAATTCTTCAACTTCATCAGGACCTCTGATGAACTGACCCAGTGCTTTCTCCCCAGCCACTGGACCTCTCTATGCTTCCCTTCCTTCCTGGCCTGACATAGATTTCACCACCCACCACTGCAAACATTGCCTGGAAAACACAGACCTCCACGGTCCTCTATGAGACTACTCTGGACAAAACTCGGGCCCGAACAGCATCACCTCCACCTTCCTGGGCGTGCACCCCTCAGCTGAGTGCTGCTGAGCAGGATGACAGAACCAATCACTTTCTCTTGAGGTGTTGAGTGCAGACTTCCCCTGGGCACTTACAATGTCTGCATGATTTTACGATGTTCTCTAGTGGCATGTTTTCTCTTCTTCCCAAACTGCTCACACCTGTCTGCCTCCTACCTTCACCTGGACACCTTGCTCCATATTTCCCCGAGGGGAGAGGAGCCACGAGTGATATATTTATTCACTCAGCAATGCTTCCCAAGCATCTCCTGTGGTCCAGCACTCTATGTGGAGAAGGCCCAGCGGTGCCCACGTGTCTGCCTTCATGGAGCCAGCACAGGTCAACTTCCCCTTCCCATCGCTGCAACCACACACGCACCTGAACCTGCGCCCACCTGCTCCATCCCCCTCTTACAACTGAGAAAGCGGCCTTCCTTCTGTTAGGGGTCAGTCCTCCATCCACACCAGATCCCATCCCTTCTCACCTTCTAAGGCACCTCCCCTCTTCAGTTCTTTCATCCCTCCCCAGATCCAGCAGGTCATCCATCTCTCCCGGATTGTTCCAGTGAGCATAAAGCAAGACTACCCTCCGCCGTCTTTACAGAACCCTCCTGCTATTGCTGCCTTCCTCTTGTCCTCTTCATAACAAAACTTCTACAAGGAATCATCTCCCCCTTCTCTCATCCCAGAAAAAGTGCTTGGTTTCAGTCTCCAAGCACTTCCGCAGAGCTGTCCACTATGGTCCCCCGTGACCTTCCTGTTGGCACAGACAGAGGATGCCTTACCCACCTGATCTCACCCAGCTTCTCGGTAGCGTTCAGCACTAACAGCCACGGCTTCTGAAAGAAAGGCAGCCAGACCTGGGCTGACGGTTCACCAGAGAAGTTCCATTTATTTAAAGACTGCGCGTCTATTTATAGAGAGCCGCGTTCCGGGACTGGGTAGGAAGTGGACCGGGCGGTAGCTTATTGGACGGGATTGGATGGGGGTGTGTGTCCCGATTTGTGACAGGTGGGATTCTGGCGCCGGCGGGATCACTTACAGCGGAGAAGAACCCGGAAGGGCGCCATATTGCTAGGGAGTGTCTCCTGTCGGGTGCCCATGGGATCCCCACAGCTTCCTCCTGGAAAACTTCCTTTCTTGGCTCCTTCAACAACACGTCTCCGGATTTTCTCCTACTTTACTTGAGTTTCCTTCTTGATCTCCTTTGCTGGCTGCCACTTTTTTACCCAATTTCCAAACGTTGATGCTCTGCAGGATTTGTTCATCCATGGTCCCTCCTTTCCCATCTCCTTTTGGAAACTCTTAAGGATTTATCCTGGCTTATCTCCTTCTCGATGCTTCAGGCATGTCACACATGTTCAGAATTGAACCCCAGATTCCACGCCTCCCTTCTCACCTTCCACCATTTCACCCATCTCAGTAAAGGAGAACTTAAGGCCTCTCCCATTTCCCTGACCCACAGTCAATTAGTCACCGAGTCCTTTATTCCACCTCTAAATATTCACTTCTTTCTCTCTCCTCTGCTCAGCACCTTAATCCAGACCATCTCTATATTACAAGATTGACACTCCTAAAATGTAATTTGGATAATGCCAGCCCCCTGCTAAACCTTCAAGGATCTCACATTGAACTTAGAATAAAATCCAGTCTCTCGACCAGGGTCTTACATGGTCCAGATGGCCTTTATCTTTCATCACTGTCCCTTATCTTTTGTTGCCGTCCCTCTTGCTCATTATTTTCCCACCACATTGGTTTCATCTTAGTGCTTTGCACAAAGCAAGCTCTTCCCCTCGCTGGGAACCATTGAGCAGGTGCTCTCTGCTCTCGGAACGCTCTTCGACCTCACTCTGTGCTCCTGCTCATGCAGTAGAGCTGTCCCCTGCACCTTCAGCTGCAGGGCTCCTTGACTCCCTTTCTGAAGTAGATGACATCTCAACCACTATTTGTTTCCATCTCAGCGTTTATCACCATTTGTGCCTGTGACTTCCTTTGTAAGACCCGTGCACCGTGCACAAATCCTACACGTCAGGATGGCTCAGCTCACTTCACAAAGACCACGAGACAGAGACCGTTGCAATCAAGCAAGAGGAGTTTATTCCAGCAGGCTGGGGTCGCTCAGTCTCCTGGACAGGAGCGACCCCGAGCTCTTAACACAGGAGCTTTTTATACAGTTTTTTTGACAGACTTTGGCAACAGGATGAGTTGTATACTGCTTATGGGTTTTCTGAGGCAACCTTTACATTTATTGGTGGGCTTTAGCAGGCTGGCACCCTGATAAGGAACAGTGTATTTCCCAATCGTTTATCTTCCTTGTGGTCTGGCCAGGTGGCCTCTAGATAAGGAACTGGTCAGTTCCTGGAACCGGGTGGTGGTTACTGCCTTCCTGGAATTTAGTGTGCCTGAGCCCGCTTTGACTATGCCTGGCCTCTACATAACCCCTTAAAAGCTGCCTTATTTAAGATGGCATTAGTTATGTTTTCTCATTTTTAGCAAGCTTTAGTTCAGAAGCAAATTGCACATGTTAAAGTTATATTTTTCTCTACACCTTGTTTACCATTTTATCCCACACTAGTACAGTAATAGTACAAAAGTTTTTCAATACATATATGTTGAATGAATGAAGGTTATTTCCTTAAAACTGTGGGGATTAAATGTAACATGGAGGAAGCTGGTATAAGTGGAAGTACTACTGAAGTTCAGTTCCTCCAAAATCTCTCCAAACATTATGGACTTCCATATATCACACCTGATTTCTTTAGGGCTCACCTAGATCTTTAGAGTGACTTTACTTACCTACGATATGATAATATCCTTACCAAACAGTTTGGACTTAGGGCAGGGTGTAAAAGGTGCTTCATGAATATGAACTGGAAACACAATGAGAGTAGGGGCCAAGAAACTAAAATAAATGTATTATTTTAAGTTTCAAGGAGTTTTAATTTTATTTTTGTTTCAGAAAGGTAATGGTTTAATTATTTATTTTTAATCCAAGTCTCAAAAATCAAGGTGCCTATTAAGGATCACTGGAAACAAAGGAATCACATACAAAGAAGTTCAATAGCTGGTATGCATCCCTGCCACCCAGTAATGAACTCAGTAATTACTAGTATTCCGGTAGGTTTTATCAATTCACTTTCTAAGTGAACATTACACTTATTTTAGTGTCTACTTTGTTGCTACTAGTTCAATGTATTGATGGAATGTAAACAGTATTTAAAATCAGAAACATTTTAGTATAGCACTTAATATTTGCAACTTACTTTGCATTCTATTTACTTACAAAAATTCTAACAGGCAACTGACCAAACCTCTACCTTCCTTTTCCTTAAAAGGAAAAGCCCAGTTATTGTCCAATAACACTTGTAACATAAATTAATACAGCAATTTTATTTCATCAGGTAATGTAAGTTGCCTCAAGCATCCAGTGGGATCCTGAGTGTTTCACCAGCTCCTGGTGAGGCTGCCACCCCCACTGGCAGGAGCCATGGTGGCTGGAACGCTCGCTTCCTCCCTGCAGCATCATGCCACCTTCTACCTTGAGGCCACTAGGTCCTGTCATGTATCATCAGGATGTGAATATCAGTCACCAAAGAATCCCTGAGTACCCTGTCATCTCTCTGGGCTGACCTTCCCCCCCCCCCCACATAGTTCTGTGCTTCCCTTTTCCTATCACGTCTTTCAGCTGCTCCAATGCCATGCCAAGACCCTCCCCTGTGTTTGGGGACCTCTGCCCTGTACCCACTTCCACTTTCTCCATATTTTTCTTCCATTCTTCCCTAACTGAAACTGGCTGTCCCCTGAGGACACTGCTTCTCCTGCAGCTGCCTCAAACCGTTTCCTAGTGTACCCTTTGTACCGGCAGGTGTTGCTCTGCAATGCCCCAAGTAGAACAGTTTCCCTTCTTCCTTCAAAAACCCCCATCTTTCAATTTCAAGCCATCAATCAGGCTACACTGGCACTTTTCTCCTTTTGCAGTCAGCTACTGACTCTCTCTCCCCCCCCCTTTATCTCTCCCTCTCTCTCTCTCTTTCTCTCTCCCTCTCTGATTTCTCAAATCTTCAGTTCCTGGTTCACTGTAACCCTCTCCAAGCTGGCTCCAGTGAAAATCCTGGATGAGTTCAGTGCCTGTATGAGTGACACATCCAACACCCTGGCTTCTCAAGTCTGTGACCTCACTTTCTTCAGGATCTCAGTTCAGCCACCCAGTACTCCTGGACCTGCCCTTGACCTTGTTCCTGATCAGGCACCTCCTCCACAACCTGTTTCAAGTTATCTCACTCTTCGGCCAACACCTAGTTTTCCAGCTGACACTTCTAGCACCTAAACTCCAAAAATTCTTTGAACCCACTGGGATCTGTAAGCAACTGCTCCTGCCATCCATCCCTGTCCCTCTCCTCTCTCACTTCTCGGCCTGCCCAGCTGAAGTTTTATGGCCAGCCATATACTCAGTCCCTTGAAGTCACCCTCTCCTCCTCTGCTTCTCTTTTACTACCTGTGGATGGAAAAACCTCAGTGCTGGTTAAATCTAACTCCGCCTTTTCTGCATCTGGTGCCTACACAGTTGAATGTGACAGAGAAACACCCAGGCTGATTGATCTTACTCCAGGTTCATCCATTTCCCAAGTTCATTCACTTCCCACCTGATAGAGTTTGGATGTATTGTCCCCTCCAAAACTCAGGTGGAAATCTGATCCCCAATGTGGCAGTGCTGGAAGCTGTTTGAGTCATGGGGGCAGATCCCTCATGAATGGATTAATGCTCTCCCTGGGGGAGGAAGGGTAGTGAGTGAGTTCTCACTCTATTAGTTCCCAAGAGAGCTCGTTGCTTAAAAAGACCTTGGCACCTTCTCTCTCTCTCTCTCTCGCTTCCTCTCGCCATGTGACCTGCTTGTACCCGCTGCCGGGTCCCTGCCACTTTCCACCATGAGTAGAAGCAGCCTGAGGCCTATGCCAGATGCAGCTGTCCCAGAATCGTGAGCCAAATAAACCTCTCTTCTTTATAAATTACCCAGTCTCAGGTATTTTGGTTATAGCAACACAAAACAGACTAATACACCACCCTCCTAAATGACAATTTCATTATCCTTCTCTTTCTCTGCAAAACTCTTGCCTGTCTTCACACTCAGCTGATCACCCAGCTTCCTGTTTCACTGAGAAAAGAGAAACAACTGGCAGAGATCTTTGGGGAGATTCACCACTGAATCCTATGCGTGCACATCTGTGCTTACATACTCTGCTTTCCCTGCTACTACCAAGTTGAGCTGCCCACTCTCTTGTCTAAGGCCAAAGCCCATGTCCAAGGACACTGCTCCTGAAGTCTCCCTTCTGTCTTGCATCATCGATTTCCTGGTTCTCCTTGGGAATCACTCCCATCAGTACATAAACACGCTGGACTTTTCCAATCTTATGCCAGCCCTACTTTACACAATCTGGCTCCCTCATTTGCTCCAACCTCACCAACTACAACTCTTTGTCTTCTTCCAACCCTACCTTATACAGTCTGTCTCCCTCATCCACTCCAACCTCACGGTCTACAACTCTTTGTCTTGCTCAGTCCCCACAGCCACACTGGCCTCTGGGCTACTTTGAATGGGCCAGACACATGGTCACTTCAGAGCCTTCTACTTGCTTTGCCCTCTCTCTGGAAATTTCCTTTCCCGGATGTCACTATGATGCTTCCCTTGACACTTTCAGTCTTTACTCACACAGCACCTACTCAGTGAGTCTTTCCCTATCACCTTTTGTAAAATTTTACCTCTTCCCCAAGCATTCACTTCCCCTCTTTTTAGTTTTACTTTTATCCATAGCAATGATAAGCATCTGACAATGACAGACACTGAATGTGCATGGAACATAACAGTTCCCCCAACCTGCATATGGGGCTGATGGAGATGTCTTTTTCACACCTCTATCCTTTTAACCTAGAATGGCATAAAGCACACAGTAGGTGGTCAGTAAGTCTCTGCTGAAAGAAAGGAAAGAAGGAAAGAAGGAAATGTGGCTTTCCAGAAAATAAAGATCAATATTGCTGTGGTGCACTATATAATCATAACTAATCGGGGTGATATTAATTTTGATTATGGCTTGATTCAATATCTAGGAGAATGCAAAGTGGACTGACTTTCATGCAAATCTAAGATGATTACAGTTGGCTTCTTTCCCTACTAATTACCCAGTGACTCTAAAACAAATATGAATACAATTTGCAAATATTGGTACAAGCTAGAAGAGAAGACTCCATTATCTGAGAAGAAATGTCAGGGTAATAACCAGTGATTCTTGCTTAAAGAAATCTCTCAGATTCTTGCTTAAAGAAGTGCTTCTCTGGAAAATGACTGTGAGGTACAAGTGTTTCATAAGTAGGTATGTTTGGGGGAGTTGGTTAGCAACTTTTACTCACAATGAGGACAACCAATTTTGCTTGTATTTGAATAAACTTTTATGCGTGCTATTCTGGAAGAACTCACAATATGAAAAGAAAAATAAAGGAGGCATTCTGTAATTTGTTAATTCAAGGATATGGAAATGATTCCAGTTTCTTATGCTCCCCTAATTAACTCCTTTCTGTTTGTAATCTCATATTGGAAATAGGCAGTCACATTCTGCCTTGTTACTACAAACAAAACCACACACACAAAAATCTCACGGGCAAAACTGAACCATCACATCTCCATTTGCACGTTGTCTGGTCAGAATTGGCAAAGACAATCTTTGGAAGTAAAACTCAGTAACAGAGTGTAAGTTAGGTTGGCCAACACGTTGCCAACTATTTAGTGCAAGTATTTTAAGGGTAACTTGACACCTAAAATATAACATATTAATATAGAGTCTGTAATTCCATATAAGGATCAAGAGATGTATTTTTAAACAGTTAAAAAGTATATGTATATGTGCATATATATCTAATATTTAGCACCCTAAATTATTTACTTAGCACATCTATTTAAAATATGACATGCCTCACTGAGCACAACACAGCACTGAAATAATCTGCTTTAAATGGGCCATCCTTTGTATATAAATCACATGTTCACATCCACATAGAAAGCCACTGTCAAGAAGTATAGGTAACACACACAAGGTACAAAAATCTGGAGAAGGAGCTTGCACATCCACCCACAGACATCAAATGAGGAATGTTGGTGACACTCGGTCCCTCAGGCCTAATTCATCTGCCCTGTTTGCTCACGTGCCACTATCGCTGCTGGCTTACTGCTTGTGTCTTGAGATGAGACACACTGGCAGATAGCAGATGTACCAATTAATCACCTGTCAGGTCTGATGGATGGAAGAGGAGAAAGTGTCCTCACACATATCTCCAGCGTGCTTTTCTCCCCCATTTCAGGGTGGCGAGGGTCAGGGGACACACTCGGCCTCCCTGGAGAGAGCCCAAACTGTCTCATTAGTGTCTGTCTTTCATGACGCTGACACAGCCTTTGCGATGCTAACTCACCTGCTCTTCTCCCAGAATCCTGAAGTGATGGAGCTCTTTAATCAAGGAGTTTGGACAGCCAGCTGTTGGAAAGAAAGAGTTAATCATAAAAACGTCGTTCTCATTCTGTGTAGTAGTAATATGTTCTCGCACACAGTCATGACTATCAATAACCAGTGCTGACGTCAGGGAGGTACCTGAAAACATATGTCCAACCAAGCCCAAGAAAGCCAGCCCTTCAGAGGAGCTACGGCGCTGCCAGGCCTCTGACTGTAGCTCTTTAGGAAGGAGTTGGGGGTGACTCCGGCAGGCCTTTGCTCCCCTCTTGATTATGATCTGGCCTTTGAGGGGCCTTAGGATATCATACCCTTTCTGGTCTTCAGACACATGCCCAGCATGTCATTTGTCCCTAATATACAGCCAGAATTTTGTGGGACCACAGTAGGAGAGTTGGTGATTGTAAGTTCTTGCTTATTTATTGTATCTTGTTTCCTCACCCTCAAGGTGGGGTTCTGCTCATCAAGAGTAAGAATGGAGAGAGGGCAGCTGGACATCCTGTCTTCATAGGGTTTGGATGTAGTTTAGTGCCCTGCCTGGTTCTTCCAAGAGGCTTTGTTAAGACCCACAAGATCCTGCATTCGAGTGTGGAAATGGTCACTGATGGAAGGACCTGGAGAGAGGGCTGTGGCAGGCCTGGTACCCCCAGTTTTTCATACTACCCAGACAACACAAGTCTTTTCAGGCTTTCACAATTTCTTTCTTCAGTTGTAAAATGAAATTAGTAAATAAATATATATGTGTACATAATTTATATAAATACTTGCCTAACTTAATACATTAATGTAGATTTATACACACACACACACACACACACACACACACACACACACACACACACACACACACCATATACTGTTGCAGAGCACCTAGAACTGTTTATGTAGCCAATTTCGTG
>NW_007730562.1:166202-194164 GCF_000696425.1 Galeopterus variegatus
CACACACACACACACACACACACACACACACACACACACACACACACACACATACACACATCATATACTGTTGCTTTGCCTCCCACAGATTTGTCACCCCTTTTCCCCTGGGTGACGGAGCTGCCAAAGATTACTCAAAGCCCATCTCTTCTGAGCAGTGAGAAGCCCCAAAAAGGGGTTAATCTCCTGGAACCCTCAAGATAGAGGCATTCCTTCCATTTGGGAAATTAACCACAAATTGGGGTTCTCTTCCCACATTTATTCTCCAGGCCAGGAAGTTACAGGAAGAGAACATAGGTGGGGATTTTGCTAAGTACAGTTTAACAAGTTTAGCAACAGAAGCTGGTAACATTCCGTAAGACAGGCAAGGTGACATTCTACAATGCAATTTTCAAGAAGTTAAGTTGATCCACTAACAAAAGCTTGATTTTAGCAAACATTCTCTTCTTACAGCAATTTCCCAGTATCTTTACATATCAATTGGCAACCTGACTGTCTTTGAGCCAGCAACCTTGTTGTTTTACAATTCCTTATCTTACAACAGAGACTATAGTCTGGGGAAAATTTCCTGTCCTTGGCAAGGTCAATATTTGAAACTGCAAGGCTTTAGAAAACCAGGCCCTGTGAAGTACATTTGCTTTATGCATACTCCACAATAAACATATATAAATTTAGGCCAGTGAATACCTAGTATCTTTTAAAATGTGTTCCACCACCATCTTTTTAATAAAATTATTCCATAGTGTTAGGTTGTGGTCATTTATAATATTAACTCTGGAAACAAAATTGATATAAAAACCTGTTTCTTTGAGATAAAACCTATGGAACATATAATCTGCTGAAGTTTGCACTAAATAAATTAGATTGCATGCAGAACATATCAAAGAAATTACAGAGTCATGTCTCTATTACTCAGCTTTGTGATGTAAGAATGGTCCATAATACTGAGTGTGTTTGTCTGGGAGTTGGCAGCCTGAGAAATGATAAAACTTGTCTTCACACAGAGACAAACAAATGGCCAATGGACACATGAAAAAAATGCTCATCACTAATCATCAGGGAAATACAAACTAAAACCACATTGAGATGTCATCTCACTCCAGTTAGAATGGCTCTTATCAAAAAGACAGGAAATAAGTTCTGGCAAGGATGCGGAGTAAAAGGGAACCCTCCTACGTTGTTGGTGGGAATATCCATTGGTACAGCCACTGTGGAAAACAGTGTGGAGGCGCCTCAAAGAACTAAAAATAGAACTGCCTTAAGCTTAAGCAATCCCTCTATACTAGGTATATACCCAAAGGAAATGAAATCAATATATTGAAGAGACATGTGCATTCCTATGTTCATTGCAGCATTGTTCACGAGAGTCAAGATGGATTCAGCCCAAATGCCCCTCAACAGATGACTGGATTAAAAAACAAAACAAAACAAAACAAAAATCCTATGATATATATATATGTACACACACACACACACACACACACACACACACACACACACACTGGAATACTATTCAACTATTAAAAAAATGAAATCCTGTCATTTGCAGCCACATGGATGGAACTGGAGAACATCATGTTAGGTGAAGTAAGCCAGGAACAGAAAGACAAATAATGCATGATCTCACTCCTATGTGGAATCTAAAAAAATAAAAAGTGATTCTCAAAGAAGTAGAGAGTAGAATAATTGTTACCAGAAGATGGGTGGCAGGAGGGGAGCAGGGTTTGGGAAGTACTGGATTAATAGGTAGAAAACTATGCTATCTACCCTAAGTGAATTGTTGTGCAGTATATGCATGTATTTAAACAACACGCCACACCCCACAAATACATACAATTAAATTTTAAAGTAAAATTAAAAACTTGCCTTTACACAGGTGAAAGTGTCCTTTGCCAGAAAGATAAGTTTTGTGCATTGTTCTAGAAGGCAGGATTTAAACCATCATTAAAGTGGAATAAATTGTCTTATAAGCTAGTTTCTGGAGGTTTCCAAATCTGGAGGTTTCCAAACAGAAGCTAAATAAGTACTTATGCAGTATATTTTAGAAGAGGAATTTGATGGGGTGCAATGGTTAATTTTATGTGTCAACTTGACTGGGTTAAGGGATGCCCAGATATCTGGTGAAACATTATTTCTGGGTGGTCTATGACCATGTTTCAGAAGGGATTAGCATTTGAATAGGTAGACTGAGTAAAGAAGATCTGCCCTCTCCAGTGTGGGTGGCCTGAATAGAACCAAAAAGGCAGAGAACGGAAAATTCTCTTTCTCTTGGGGAAAGTAGACATGTTTTTCTCCTGCCGTCAGACTTCAGAGCTCAAGGTATTCAAGCCTTGTGATTCAGGGACTTACACCAGCTGCTGGTCCCCTCCCCCCACTTCAGGCCATTAGACCTTAGACTCACACTGAACTTCACCACCAGCTCTCCTGGTTCCTCAGCTTGCAGACGTTGCAGATGGCAGATCAGAAGACTTCTCAGTGAGAAGCGAGCCCATTCCCCTAATAAATCTCCTATCTCTCTCTCTCTCTCTCTCTCTGTATATCCTATTGTCCCTGTTTCTCTGGAGAACCCTGACTCATGCACTGGGTTAGTTCCAATTCTGAAATTCTATAGTCATGTAAAATGATGGAACACAGTTTTAGTCTTTGATATGACATAGTATTTCATACTATGAGAAAATGGTTCTGGGGCCGGCCCGGTGGCGCACTGCTACAGTGCGCCGCTTGGGAAGCGTGGTGGCGCTCCCGCTGAGGGTTCGGATCCCACATACAGACCGGCCGCTCACTGGCTGAGCGAGGGGCGGGAGCAACACCGAGGGTTGCGATCCCGTGGCCGGTCCCCGTCCGGTACGGGCGCGACACTGAGGGTTGCGATCCGTTGCCGGTCACGAAAAAAAAAAGACAAAAAGGAAAAAAAAAAAAAAAGAAAATGGTTCATAAACGTTCACTATGTAGTACAAAGATTAAAAAATGTAAACAAAATGTAAAGAAAAATGTAAACAAGTGATGTTACCACCTGACAATAATCTGAGAAAATAAGTGACAATCGTGTGTTGAATTTTTTGGTGGAAAATGTGACAAATTAATAGCCACAGGCAATTCCAATGATGTAGTGAAGGAAGCTAGATCCTTGAGGTAAGAAGATTTACTTGTCTGAGTGTTTCTCCAAGTGCAGGTCACAAAGACTTGCAGGCTGGAGAATCCTTTTGAGAAGCTGTTCATTTTGGGGTTGCTACTCTGATGATTATTTAAACAGTAAAAGTATATTCTGGATCATTTGATTGACTGAACTCCAAATGAAACTGCTATGCAAACTCAGCACCATGTCAGTTCTTGTGCATTAGATCTCTTTGGGAGCAAGTAGTCATGTTTTAGTTTTCTGAGATAAACAAGCAGGTGGACTGCAGGGGACACATCCCCAGCGAGGCCAGTCCCATGATCTGGGCCGAGCATGAGGGGAAGGGTCCTGGGGAGGGATGGTGGGAAAAGAAGGCCGACACAGCACAGGGCCAGGGGCTGCTGGGGTGACAGGAACCCGGGCCAGCCCGCCAGAGCCCTGTTTGGATCCTAAGCAGTGGTGTATTTTCAGTAAAATGATAGCATCTGCCATAGTAAATCCATAGAGCTAATCTGGATATATTGGTTTTGTACTTTCACTTATATATAATTCATAAATGTTTTATTTAGGCCTGCTAATTGTATAAACATAAAATTTTATATCTCAGTTTATATCTGAACATATTTAAGAAATATTACCTTAAAAATAATTGTATTCAACCTTAGAAGTTTTAGAGGATTTTTTTTCTTTACAAGTGGTCTTTTACATTGCTCAAATTTGAGAAAAATGGCTTTGACTTATTTTAATTCTAGGAAAATAAGAAACAGAATTTAAAATTAGCTTATCTTCAGCATTTGTATTCTAGCATTCTCCTAAGATATAAATAAAAGGATGTCAGTGATAGCTCAAGTATAAACATCTTTAACAGAAGACTAGATAATTACCCGAAACACCTGGTAGGTGCAATAAAATATAATAAACAAGGGTAGATACCGCATACCATTAGAAGGGAAGAGCTGTAAGAGGTCAGGCTGTTGAAGAAGACCTTGGAGGGGTATATGGAAATGGTGCTCATCACAGCAACATCAATGTGGGAAACAGACAGATGCAAACTTGATGTGAAGACAGAGCTTAAAAATAGCAAAACCAGAAATGCAAGACAGGCACGCAGAATGCATTTGTATAGGGAAAGGGAAAAGCTAGCGGGGGTGGCCGGAGGTGCAATGGAGGAAAAAAAGCGGCCTGGCCAAGAAAGTCCATATTAAAATAGGTGTTAATGATGTTGATGTACTACTGATTCTTTCCAAATACTCACACAGGGTTTACACACACCACACTAATCGATCATCTCGCGAAGCCACGCTGTGCTTCGGCTACGGCACGTCCCCACACTGCCCAGTCATCTGCCTGCATGCCTCGGTGGTCTCTTCTTGAGATGGCAGTCACAAAGACCCTGTTCAAATGTGCACGGCAGGCATCATGCCACCCTCCTGTGGGTTTCCTTCTCACTAAGAGTGAAAGCCCAGTGGCCCGCGAGGCCCCCCGTGAGTTCCTGGCACTCTCTCTGCCTCAATCGCTGCACTTGGCCACATGGCCTGCTCCACTTCAACCCCCCTCTCATCCCCAGAGGCCTCAGCCTCAGCCTCTGCCCTGACCTCCAGCCCTGCATGTGCTTTGCTTTTTGGTTAAGTGACCTTTCCCTGACCTGTCCCCTTACTGCCAGCCTGGACCCTATGTGGGAGGACATCCGTGCTGCTTAGAGCCCATGACTGTCTTGTGCTCCGACTGCACCTGCTTTGCGCATACCCAGCATCCAGCTCTGGGTAAGCCCCACCATCTGTTTCTTCTACTCCGGTTCCAGTTCTGTCCGTCACAGCTAGTGTAGTGCAAAGGGGCCGGTTGATCCTCCAACAAAAATTCCCACCGTCTCCCTAAAGCTGTGGCTTGTTGAAGGTGGTGCTGCCAGAGACTCAGGGTTCACGCTCTGTTGGGCCCTCCAGCAGCCTGCCCCTGTGACTTGTCTGAGGCCAGCATCTTCTTCCGTTTCCCTTAGGAGCCCTTCCAAACCACGGGCATTCCTCTCAATTAGCCTCTGTACACTTCATTCTCAAAATACATCACCTGATACAAGCCCCAAACCAAAAGCTCCCATGGTGAGCGTGGAGATGAGCTACCCAGACCCCTGCAAGGAAGGCGGGGGGCTGGGCTGTGGGGGATGGTGGCCCTCAGCTGTGGACACGGCTCCCCTGAGGAGGGATGTGTGTGCCTTACCTAGGGCACACAAATCTGGTGACTGAGTGAGGCCGAGGGGTAAAGGCCCAGCTGTTTAGTCCCAGCACGGGCTACTGATGGGCAACACTTGCTCTGAAGCTCCCTGCCAGCAGGTTAGGCTGGCATGACAGCCACACTTCTTCCTCTGCCAAGTCCCGCTCCTTTCCTCCCTTTCCCAGGTGCAGATCCACAGCAGACAGTGTGTAGCCCACACTCTGCCCCACCCGCGCAGCTGTCAGGTGCAGCACCCCTGAACTTCACATCCCTTCCTGATTGCTACCTCCCTGGACTCATCTCTCTCTCTACTCCCCCAGGATGAATGAGGCAAGGGCTCCCCCTCCTCACAAGTCTTTCTTCATTCATCCCCACCTGTCCCCTCTCAGCTCCTTGAAGGCCTAGCTCACCATTTACTCTCCCTCCTCAACCCCTCTGCCCTGCAGCTATTCAGTTCAAACTATGTATGTATTGAAACCTTCCCCTTTAAAAATTCAGCAAAAATCCAGCCTTGAGCATACAGTTACCGCCCTATCTCTTGCATTCTCCTTTCATCCAGTTTTCTCAAAAGAATAGCCTACAGCTATCATCGCCACTTGAACATAGCAATTGGATGCATGGGTTATAAAAGGGAAATATCAAAAATTGGGGGTTTCACACCTTTTAAGACAAGGTTTGGCTTAGCTGAAGCTCTGGTTCTGCACTAACTAGGTAGGTATGAGCTCTTGGATAAATCAGTTATTCTAAATGTCAAATTCCTTTATCAGGAGTGATCACAACATCTACTTAGTAAACAGCTGTTTTGAATTTATGTAAAAGAAAGCAAGATGCTTTGTAAACGTGATATGCCAAAAAAATTAGAAAGTAAGCTTATTGCTAATGATATTAATGGCCTTCCCACATATAATGACTGCTATTTATCTCAAAAAACTTTTTCTTTTTTTTGGTTCTGATTTTTTTTAATTCAGAATATTTTGACATTTATTTGTACACATTTGTGGGGAACAGTGGGTTGTTTCAATACATGTATATACTGTGCAATAATTCACTTAGTGTAGTTAGCATAGTTTTGCACCCATTAGTCCACTGTTTTTCCTCCTTCCCCTCGTCCCCCTGACTCTGGTAACCATTATTCTACTCTCTACTTCTATGAGAACCACTTTCATACTTTTTAGATTCCACATATGAGTGATATCATGTGGTATTTGTCATTCCGTGCCTGACTTACTTGACTTAACATGATGGTCTCCAGTTCCATCCATGTTGCTGCAAATGATAGAATATCATTTTAAAAAAATAGCTGAGTAGTATTCCATTGTGTGTATATACCACAGATTTTTATCCATTCATCTGTTGACGGATATTTAGGTTTATACCATCTCCTGGCTATTGTGAATAGTGCTGTGATGAACATGGGGGTGCAGGTGTCTTTTTGATATACTGATTTAATTTCCTTTGGATATATACCCAGAAGTAGAGATAGCTGGCTTGTAGGGTAAATCTACTTTTAGCTCTCTGAGGAACCTCCATACTGTTTTCCACAGTGGCTGTACCAATTTACACTCCCACCAGCAATGTAGGAGAGTTTCTTTTTCTCCACATCTTGCCAGCATTTGTTATTTTTTGTCTTGTTGATAATAGCCACTCCAGCTGGTATAAGATGATATCTCATTGCAGTTTTAATTTGTATTTCCCTGGTGATTAGTGATGTTGAGCATTTTTTCATGTTCCTGTTGGTCATTTGCATGTCTTCTTTTGAGAAATGTCTGTTCAGATTCTTTGCCCGTTTTTTAAATTGGGTTATTTGTTTTTTTGCTGTTGACTTGTTTAAGTTCCTTATATATTCTGGATGTTAGCCCTTTTCTGAGGCATGCTTGGCAAATACTTTCTCCCATTCTGTAGGCTTTCTCTTCACTTTGTTGAAAGTCTCCCTTGCTGTGCAGAAGCTTCTCAGTTTGATGTAGTCCCCTTTGTGTATTTTTGCTTTATTTGCCTGTTTCTTTGTAGTCTCACTCAAAAAAGTGCTGCCCATTTCCATTTCATGTAGTGTTTTCCCTGTTTTCTTCTAGTAGTTTCACAGTTTTGGGTCTTAAATTTAGGTCTTTGATCCATTTTGAGTTGATTTTTGTGTATGGTAAGAAATAGGGGTCTAGTTTTAATCTCCTGCATGTGGATGTCCAGTTTTCCCAGCACCATTTTTTGAAAAGGCTGTCCTTTCCCCATTTTATGTTTTTGGCAACTTTGTAAAAAATCGGTTGTAAATGTGTGGGTTTATTTCAGGGATCTCCATTCTATTCCACTGGTTAATTTGTCTCTTTTTATGCCAGTACCATGCTGTTTTGGTTACTATAGTTTTATAGTATATCTTGAGGTCAGGAAGTGTGATGCCTCCAACTTTATTTTTTCTGTTCAAGATTGCTTTTGCTATATGGGGTCTTTTCTGGTTCCAAACAAATTTTAAGATTGTTTTTCTTACTTCTGTGGAGAATGTCATTGGTATTTTGATAGGGATTGCATTAAATATGTAGATTGGATTGGGCAATATGGACATTTTGATGAGGTTAATTCTTTTGACCCATGGACATGGGATACCTTTCCATTTATTTGTGTCCTCAATTTTTTTCACCAATGTTTTACAGTTTTCATTGTAGAGGTCTTTCACCTCTTTTGTTAAATTTACTCCCGGGTATTTCATTTTTCTTTTGGTAGCTATTGTGAATGGGAATACTTTCTTGATTTCTTCTTCAGTTATTTCATTTTTGACATATAAGAAGATTATCGATTTTTGTGTGTTGATTCTGTATCCTGTCACTTTACTGAATTCATTTATTAGTTCTAGTATTTTTTTTTGTGGAGTCTTTAGGGTTTTCTATTCATAGGATCATATCATCTGCAAATAGGAATAGTTTGTCTTTCTCCTTTCCTATTTATATGCTCTTTATTGCTTTCTCTTGCCTTATTGCACAGGGTAGAACTTCTAGTGTTATGTTGAATAATAGTGAAGAAAATGGGCATCCTTCTCTTGCTCCAGATGTTAGAGGAAAAACCTCCAATTTTTGTCCATTCTGTATGATATTAGCTGTGGGTTGTTATATATGGCCTTTATTGTTTTAAGGTACATTCCTTCTATACCTAATTTGTTGAGTGTTTTTATCATGAAAGGATGTTGGATTTTATCAAACGTTTTTTCTGTGTCTATTGAAATGATCATATTTTTCCCTTCATTCTGTTGATGTGATGTATCACTTTTTTAGATTTGTGTACATTGAACCATCCTTGCATCCCTGGGATGAATCCCACTTGATCATGGTGTATGGCCTTTTTAATGTGTTGCTGGATTCTGCTTTTGTTGAGGATCTTTATATCTGTGTTCATTACGTATCTGTGTTCAAAACTGGTCTGCAGTTTTCTTTTATTTTGTCATGTCTTTTTTCAGTTTGGGGATGAGAATAATGCTGGCTTCATAGAATGAGTTTGGAAGCTTTCCCTCTGTGATTTTTGGGAAGAGTTTAAGAAGAATTAGTGTTAGTCCTTCTTTAAATGTTTGGTAGAATTTGGCAGCGAAGCCATCTGGTCTTGGGATTCTCTTTGTTGGAAGAATTTATTACTGCTTCAATCTCACTACTAATTATTGGTCCGTTTAAGTTTTCTAGTTCTTCATGATTCAACTTTGGTAAATTGTATGTGTTCAGGAATTTATCCATTTCTTCTAGTTTTTACAGTTTGTTTGCAAATAGTTGTTCATAGCAGTCTCTTATGACACTTTGCATTTCTGTGTATATCAGTTGTAATGTTCCCTTTTTCATTTCTGATTTTATTTGTCTGCTCTCTTTTTTCTTTGTTAATCTAGCTCAAAGTTTATCTATTTTGTTCATCTTTTTGAAAAGCCAATTCTTTGTTTCATCAATCTTTTGTATTTTTTTATTCCCCATTTCATTTATTTCTGCTCTGATTTTCATTATTTCTCTCCTTCTACTGATTTTGGGTTTCATTTGTTCTTGTTTTTCTAGCTCCTTGAAGTGTAACATTAGGTTGTTTACTTGGAGTCTTTCTCCTTTTTTGATGTAGGCATTTATTGCTATAAACTTCCCCCTTAGAACTGCTTTTGCTGTCTTCTGTAGGTTGTGGTATGTTGTGTTTTCATCTCCATTTGTCTCCAGGAATTTTTAAATTTCCGTCTTGATTTCTTCTTTGATCCATTCCTTGTCTAGGAGCATACTGCTTAATTTCCATGTGTTTGTACTGTTTCAAGTGTCCCTTTTGTTGCCGATTTCTAGTTTCATTCCATTGTGGTCAGATAAGGTAGTTGCGATTATCCAGGCTTTCAAAAATTTGTTTGTTGAGACTAGTTTTGTGTCCTAACATATGGTCTATTCTAGAGAATGTTACATGTGAGGTTTTGAAGAATGTGTATTCTGCAGCTGTTGGATGAAATGTTCTGTAAATGTCTGTTAGGTCAAGTCAGCCTACAGCAGAGATTAATTCTGATGTTTCCTGGTTAATTTTCTGTCTGGATGATCTGTTTTTCAGTGGAAATGGGTTATTAAAGTCCCAACTACTATTCCGTTGGAGTCAACCTCTCCCGTTAGGTCCAACAGTAATCGGTTTATTTAGCTGGGTTCTCCAGAGTTGGGTGCACACATATTTATAATTGTTATATCCTCTTCTTGAATTGATCTCTTTATCATTTTATAGTGACCTTCCTTGTCTTTTTTTTTTTTTCTGTTAACTTTCTTTGACTTGAGGTCTACTTTATCTGATGTAAGTATAGCTACTCCCATTCTTTTTTGATTTCCATTTGCATGAAATATCTTTTTCCATCCCTTCACTTTTAGCTGATTTGTGTCTTTATTGGTTAAGTGAGTTTCTTGTAGGCAGAATATTGTTGGTTCTTCTTTTATAATCCATTCAGCCACTCTGTGTCTTTTAATTGGGGCATTTAATCAGTTTACATGTAGGGTTATTATTGATATATAGGGGCTTGTTGTTGCCATTTTGCTATTTTTTTTTTTCTGGTTGTTTTGAGGATCCTTTTTTCTTTTTTCTGATCTTGCTGTCTTCCTTTGTGGTTGAGTGGTTTTCTCCAGCTTTACGTTTTGCTTCCTCACTATTTGTTTTTAGTACATCTCTTCTAAGTTTTTGTGTTATGGTTACCATGATGCTTACAAAAAAATAAGATATAGTTATAACAAATTATTATTTTTTTTTCCTTTTTGTCTTTTTTCGTAACTGGCAACGGATCGCAACCCTCGGTGCTGCGCCCGCACCTCGCTCAGCCAGTGAGCGGGAACCGGTCTGTATGTGGGATCCGAACCCTCGGCGGGAGCGCCGCCACGCTCCCAAGCGGCGCACTGTAGCAGTGCGCCACCCGGCCGGGCCCTATAACAAATTATTTTAGACTAGTAACAACTCTGATACATAAGAGAAAAGAAAAAAAAAAACAAACCAAAGCCAACTCTACATTTTGGCATCATCCTCCCCACTTTTTGACATTTTGTTGTTTTAAGTTACATCTTTTAATATTGCCTATCTCTTACATGTTTGTTGTATTTGTTGTTGTTTTGTTAGGTTTGTCCTTCAGTCTTCATACTAAAGATGTAAGTGGCTTATTCCCCACCGTATGACACTGGGTATTCTGAGGTTGTCTGTGCGCTCACCTTACTATTGTGTTATGTACCTTCACATGTTTTCTTGCTGCTCTTTAGCATCATCATCTTTCAGACTGAAGAGCTCCCTTTAGCATTGCTTGTAAGGCAGGTCTAGTGTTGATGAACTCCCTTTGCTTTTGTTTGTCTGGGAAAGGCTTTATTTCTCCATCACATTTGAAGGGTAGTTTTGCCAGATACAGAATTCTTGACTGACAGTCTTTTACCTTCAGCACTCTAAATATATCATCCCATTCTCTTCTGGCCTGTAGGGCTTATACTGAGAAATCCGCTGAGAGATGAATTGGGGCTCTGTTGAATATTATGTTTCTTTTCTCTCGCTGCTTTCAGTATGCTCTTTCTTTCTTTGGTTTTTGATAATTTGATTATGATGTGCCTTGGGGTGTTCCTTCTTGGGTTGAATTTGACTGGTGACCTCTGAGCTTCCTGTACTTAGACACTGTCATCTTTCTCTGTACTTGGGAAATTTTCAGCCATTATTTTCTTGAATATTCTTCCTATATCTCTTCCTTTTCCCTCTCTTTTGGGTATGCCAATTATGCAGGGGTTATTTTGCTTGAGGGAGTATGATATTCGTTGGATTTCTGTTTCATTTTTTCTTTTTGCTCTTCTGATGAGATAATTTCATGTGCTTTATCTTCAAGCTCACTTATTCTCTCCTCAGTTTGACTAAGTCTGCTGTTGCAGCTTTCTATAGAGCTTTTCAATTCAGATAATATATTCTTTATTTCTAGAATTTCTATTCTGTTAATTGACTGTATTCCTTTGTCAGGTTTCTCACTCTGCTCCTGAATTATTTTCTAGATATCATTGAGTCTTCTATCTGTATTTTTTTGTGACTCCCTGAACACACATTAAGTGGGTTATTCTGAATTCTGTCAGACATTTCATAGATCTGCTGTACCTCTGCATCCATTCTGGTGCTTTATTTGTTTCATTTGGTGGTGACATATTTCTCTGCTCTTTCTCAATCTTTGTGTCTTTAGGCTGACATCTAGGCACTTGAGGAGACTGCTATTTGCTGCTGATTCTCTGGGAAAAGCTTTTTGTGAGGATCTTTAATCACTTCCAGGTCGGGGCTGTGTGGGAATTCTGGTCCAGAATGGAGTCTTTCCTGCAGACCCTTGCAGTTCTAGTGCCCTGACCGATTTCCACTGAGACCAGCTGCCTGTGCTGTGCCCTATGTTGCACTGGCAGGCTGGTCTTTCTCAGTGTACTCCTGCATGGTAGGTGTGCCTTGAGATAACTCATCAGCCTCTAGGTGGCCTTTTCTCCAGCCGGTTGCTGATGTCTGCTCCTATGAGGGCCTGGCCAGGGGAATCCTGCCAGTGGTCTTTATGGCCTGTGGGCTGGGATGCTGCACTCTGAAGCCCTCCTCTTCCCTGCAGACTTAAAGCACAGGGTACTGCAGCTTTTCCCAGCTTCGATCCTTGTGTACCAGCTAGTCCCCGCCTCCTACCAGGCTGGCTCAAAATGATAGGTGTCATCCAGGTTGGTAGTCTTTGCTTTATATTAGTGGTAAATTGGTTACTTGAGGGAGGGTGAGGCACTGGGAATCATCTATTCCACCACCTTCATAATGTCCCTCCTCTTAAAAGATTTATTTTATGTAAAAGGGAAATGGCTATTGAAACAGTGGCTACAAGAGGTGTCATTGGTTACTTGAGGGAGGGTGAGGCACTGGGAATCATCTATTCCACCACCTTCATAATGTCACTCCTCTTAAAAGATTTATTTTATGTAAAAGGGAAATGGCTATTGAAACAGTGGCTACAAGAGGGGTTAAGAAACAAAGGTCTGGGTTTCTTTTTTTTAGCTTTGATGTATAAAAAGCTTGGAAGTTATTGCTGTCATCCTTACAACCAGAAAAAGCTGGGTAAACTGAAAATCAACACCTTTTCTTGGACTCATCAGAGAACTGAAGTCACAGGGCAAATCACACCCCCAAAATCTGAACAGACAGGCAGACCCAGTTAGTCACGGCTGAGATCTGCTTCCCTGGAGCAGAAGCCACTGGAGCCATAAACTGGTAGGAACACTTAGATGGAAATTTTGATAAATTTCTAGAGGCTGTGTGTGGATTAGGTAAGGATGAGAAATTCCAGAGGGCCTGAAGTTTTAGGGACTTTTCTGGTCTTTATCTCCAGAAATCCACCATGTCCTCAAGGTGAAGATCCCCCATGTGGCTCTGGCAAGGAAAGGGGAGGAGTAATTGTGAAACAGGCCTAGAACCTTCTGCATAACAAAGGTCTCTTTCCAGGTGAAAGGACTTTGCCAGCACCCACCTGAGAGCTATGGGAGAAGGACATTCCTCTACCTTCATTCTCCTCCAGCCTGCTTGTCTTACCTAATAAGGGAAAAATGGTCACTAGGCATCGGGGTTACAAAGAAATAGATTAAGAATGCTGCATCCAGGGAAAGGAGTAGGAGGCAAGGGGAGGGGGTCCCGGCGGGGAAGGGTAAGCTACAGCACTGGAGAAACACTCGTGAAGTCACAGCCCCAAGAAACAGACCCACTAAAAGACTGAGATTTAATCAAAAGCTTTATAAACCCTCCCCACCCCCTTACTACCATCCCAACAGGGTGCTAAGAAAATAAGGACACTAGAGGAATTTGAAACTCATGGCACCTTCAACTACAGCAGCAAACATTAAACACAGCCCACATCCCAGGCAGGTTAACACACATCCTCACATTAAAGGCCTGTTTACCTCGGTTTCTATTTCCCCAAATAACATGTCCCATTTTCAACCAAAAATCACATCACACCAAAAGGTGAGAAAAAACACAATATGAAGAGATAAAGTGAGCATCAGAATCTGAATTCAGGCATGACATACATGTTGACATTATTAGAAAGGGAATTTAAAACAACTGTACTGAATATATTAAGAACTGTAATGGAAAAAGTAGCCAGCATGCAAGAGCAGATGGGAAATGCAAGCAGAAATATGAAAACTAAGAAGAAATCTCAAGGAAATGCTAGCCAAAAAAACCCCCACAAAAAACCCACTGTAGCAGAAATGAGAAACACCTTTGGTGATCAGTAAACTTGAAGAAAGATCAATAGAAATTTCTCAAACTGAAACGCAAAGAAGAAAAGAGTGAACGAAAGAAAAAAATATAGCAGAGTATCCAAGAACTACGGGACAATTTCAAAGGATGTAAAGTACACATCATTCAAACATCAGAAAAAGAAGAAAGAGAGAAAGGAGCAGAAAAAATATTTGAAGTAATAATGGGAGAGAACTTTCCAGGATTAATGACAGATGCCAAACTAAGGCCCAGGAAACTCAGGGAACACCAAGCGGGATAAATAGTTAAAAACACAAACCCAAGCATGTCATATTCAAACTGCAGAAAACTAAAAACAGATTATGTTGAGAGAAACCAGAGTAAAAAAACACTTTGCCTATAAAGAAACAAGGTTAAGAATTACAGAGAACTCATTAGAAACCAAGCAAGCAAGAAGAGAGTGGAGGTTTGAAGTGTCCAAATAAAAATACCAAAATCTTAGCATTCTGTGTCCAGCTAAATTATCTTTCAAAAGTGAAGGAGAAAAAATGACTTAGAGAAAAACTGAAGAATTTGTCACCAGCTTTTTTTCTTTTCTTTGCATTTCAGTTTGAGAAGTTTCTATTCACTTGCTCTGCAGGTAGTGTTAAAAGAGGTTCTTCAGGCAGCAGGAAAATCATACATGTCAGGAATTAGCATGTACCCAAATAAAGGAAGAGTGTTGGATAAGGATTAAAAGGTAAAACAGCATTTTTTACTTTTTTATTCTTAATTAATTTGAAAGAACTGTTTGAAGTAATCACAGCAAAAATGTGCTGGGCGATGACAGCATATGGACAGTGGCACACGCAGTGTCACAGGCACAGAGGGAGGAACCGGGAACACCGTGTTATGAGACAAGGGCACTGCACGTGAAGCATCACAGTGTTCTTTGAAAGTGGGCTCAGATTAGTTAAAAATGTATATTGTCAACCCTAGGGAAACTACTAAAGAACCTGGATGGTCTGAATACACCAATTATAGGACAGAGATTGTCCAAAGTGGTTAAAACTAACAAACAGCAACAAGAAATAAAGGTTAGATGCTGAGTCATTTCCACTATCAGAAGAAATTCAATAATTTGTTGGCTTTAGCAGGTGATTTATTGAGGAAAAGCCCTGACACTCTCAGTGGGTGGATGTTGGAGATGACATGGGGGACATGACCACTTCTCTCTAGCCCTGTCTGGATCAGAAGGGAACCATCACTTGTCCTGGGAGGCAAAGGCAAAGCTCTGGCTTCCTCAGAAAGCATATTCAGGAGTGGTTTTAAGATGAGAAACACCGAGTAATACTCATATGATATGTACTGCACGGGGCATCTTGATTTGCTACTGAAATTTTTCCTTGAAAATAGTTGCTGAGGAAATGAACTAAGTATCAGTGTTGTGTCCAGCATTGTTTTTGGTGTGATACAGAAGGAAAAGAAGTCTCATGTATCCTGCGAAGACTTCACAAATGCAGCTGGATTGAAAGATCGCACTGGATGGTGCCGCCTGTGGAGGGACGCCTGTGCTCACGACCTAGGGTGCATTGAGGCGCAGGACACAGTCGTCCCGCACGTGCTGGGAAGGGCTGGCTGGACAAGGTGTGTGTACTTTCCGGGTTGCCATCCTCCTGTATTAGCCTTCTCTCTGCCCTGCTCTCTCTCTCACTGGGGGGCAGGGGATTCCACATAATCTACACCCTGCCTGGCTGGGGCTGGGGGGTCCTCTCAGTCCCAGCCTGGCCCACACTCCCCCACTCCCAGGTAGCTGGACCAGAGGACATGAGCACCAGCGAAGAGGAGGAGGAGGAAGTGAGGGGACTGTTCGTCTGCACCGCTAACCAGCTGTGTTACCTGGGGCCCAGGAACCCTCTAAAGCCCTCATTTTCTACCTGTAAAAAGGTACAAAAGAACGTTTAACAGACAGCATTGTTGTAAAGAGTAAGCGATACATGTGTGTATCTATATGTCTCTGTATCCATGTGTTTCCTCGTGATTTCAGGCTCTCGGTGAATGGCATTTGTTATTCTGAGAGTCCCTGGAGGCCGGAGGACTTGTGAGACTGCACTTGAAATGCTTGTTCTGCTGCCGTCCCAGAAATACCTTTTCTTTTGACCATCAATATTTGGAGGCTAATTTTCCTAAAGGAGCTCAGTATCTAGTGAAGTAATTGAGATCTACTGTGACATTATGCTGAAAGACAATAGATAATCAAGTATGTATGTGTGTGTGTGTGTGTGTGTGTATGTGTAAACATGAGCAGATCATACATGCTCAGAAAAGTATAGTTAGTATACATTTAAAGCTTTAAGTTTACTGCATTTTTATTCATTCATTTATTCATTTACTCACTACAATAGTTTAGGATGGTTAAGCAGTATTTGATATTTTTACTTGATGTCATAAAGCTTTAAGACATATTTTTAACCTGTGAACTATCTGAAAGATGTTTTGGAATCTCGCTGGTTACTTCGTAGTACATCCTTGCATATCTACACTTACAAAGTCAGTGAATAGAGGCAATAATGAAATTAACTTACGCCGCAGATCCCCCAAACATCCACTTGCCCAAACATGCAACAGGAAAACCAAAGTTTCTGACAAAAGGGACATTTAGAAACTGCTGACTATACCTTCTGTTTAGCCTCCTGAGTCAGCCACAACACACAGTAAGGCCACACTGGAGTATATAGTCACAGATGGATGATTATGGCAAACAAGCTGTGTTTTAAAAACAAATATTCCGTGGAGATGTCAAAGAAGAGAAATGATGTCCTGAAATTCTGTTTGACCATAGCTGATCATGTTTTTACTGGAGGCAGGGGAAGAGGCCATGTGCTCTGCTGGCAGCCACTCTGTGGTATTCAAGTTACTTGTCTTTTGTCACCCAGGTAGTAAGTGAAGTGATTGATTGACAATTCTACCTAGAAATTCTACCTCTAAATCCCAAACTCCATGCACTGCAAACTACTTTCTGCCCCGTGATGGTGGTTTAGCAAAAGGATGTGAGATTTTGCATCTAAAAATGCCACGGATTCAGAATTTCAAATACTACATTGTTTTAATCCTCAGACTAATCAGATTAGTCTGATTAAGTTGAGCAGAGTTCTTGTGTTTGAGGAAGAAAATAAACTACCGCACTGACATCAACAATTTATGCACAACAAAAAATCAAAAACCAAACAAAATTTCAGAGGTTACAAGTATTGGTTGTGGGGCGACTATAAAAGAATGAGCATGAAGGGACTGTGAGCACAGGCGTTCTTTGGTGGTAGAATCAGTCTCTGCAGTCACCCCGTGCGTCATCAAGCTCTTCACAAAAGTTAATACACTTAAGGTGAATGTGTTGGTATGCATATTAAAGCACACATCAATAACAACTCAATTAACTGGAATTAAAAAAGCATCCTGAGGGCCTACATGTGTAGCACCTATCACAATATTTGCCAACTATTTGTGTCATTATTTGTTAATATCTGTTTTCCTAACCCAAACACAAGCTCTGCACAGGACAGGGGTGGTCAGTCGTCTCACTGCCTTCCCTAGAACCGGGGAATCAGCACAGTGTCCAGCACAAGGTTAGTACTCAATAAATATTTGCAGAACGAATAAACAAATCAAGGAGGAGAAAGCATTGCCTTCTGGCACTCACAGACAAGCACTTTGAAAAATAAATGACTTTTTAATGATTTGCAAATCTGTGCCAGATCTAATTTAAGGACCTGTGAGTGAAAAAGTCAATTTGTCCTATCAGTTAATATTTTAAAATCCCAGAAGTAAACTATTCTATATTTTAAGCACAAGATTTAATTTTAAACACAAAGCATTGATATATCAGTATTCAAGCAAGAAACAGTATTTTTTAAAATTCCATTTTCCTATGGGCCTTGTCAAAATAAAGCTAAATTTTAGCAAGTGTAGAACTCTTCTTAACAGAAGATCGAGGCCAGGCCTGCTGAATTGGTTCAGACTGGGTTCAGCCTCATAGGCAATCACTCAGACCATTGTTGAAATGTTAAAACATTTTCCTTAAGACAACTGCCAAATGCAATCTGATGATTTTGTTTACATGAGTGAAAATCAGATCTAATTCCTGGATTATATGGATTTGCCAGCATTTAATTTCTTCAGTGATTAAAGACAGATTTATGTAATATATATTCATGTACTGAAGAATGAAAATATTTTAGTTTTGTAAGAAATATTAATTACTCTGTGTAGATCAATGCCTCTCTTAGAACAGAATCCCTTCTATAACTTCTCAGACAGACTGCATGACAGACTGTTGCAATACCTCCAGTGACAGGGATCTTAGGATCTCCTAAAGAATTTCATTCTAATAATGAAGTATTCTTGTTGTTAGAAAGATCTCTCTAGACACTAGCTGCAGATTTGGAATGATAGAGACCAGATCCAATCCTTCTAAGCCTGTAATAAGCTTCTCTTTCCTGGGGCAAACACCCAACTGCATGAAATCACCTGTAATATGTGTGCAACTTATAGGAAGCACCCAGATGTCTGTTTCCCTTCCCCCTATTAGGTTTGACCTTGTAGTTGGCAACACTCCTGTTCAAATGCGGCAGCTGGGAAGTCCCTGTTTATTTGCTGTCACCACATTCATTCCTGTATTTAGTGTCAGACACTTGACCGGATGCTGGGGAACACAGGAGAACCAACAGACCTCACCTGTGATCTTAAGGTGCTTCATTCCAAGAAGGCTTTGAGAGGCATTTTCTCTTTCACTGCAAGGTCAAACTTTTTCCTCGCCTTGCTACTTTCACTTCCTCACTTTATCTTTAAAATCACACAGTTGACTTCTGCCCACCCTACTTACATAGCATTCTGTAATGCCCACTCTGAATTCTGGACACAATAGCTAGGCCTATCCCTAGACCAGTCCCCTAACTTGTAGGCTCAGGAAACGTATACTAACATCTATGTCTGAATATTCAAAAGTTATACATTGAAATAATGAATTGTTTAAAAAATGTGTTTTACCCTTTACTTGGACGACTATACTTCCATGAGAATCTGGAAGGGGATGATTTAGAGCTCTAAGACCCCATGGGGGGCTGCTCCCAATGTCTGCACTTGGTCCCTGGCCTGTCTCCCTCCTCTTCTCATGCACGGCTTCCAACCTCCTCGAAGGCCCTTCATGCACCCGTATGGGGCAGCCCCAGGTGTAAGCTGCTTGACCAGGCCCCACCAAGAGTTGCCCATTGGCCATTGCCCTTGGGAAGTCAGGCCAGTTTAGAGTCTGAGAGCTGTTTGTACGGAGAATTCCGAAGCCCCACATAAAAGGGATGCAGGAAGGGCTCAGGCCCAGAGGGCTCCAGTGGTGGAGGTGATGGTGGAGGACATGGGGGCCTGCGGCAGGGCCCCTCTCCCCTAGTTAAACTACTTACTGCCAACAGCCATGGCCCATCCTCGTTCTCTTTCATCTCCCTGTGGCACCTGACATTGGACCAGCCCACCATCCTTAAAACGACTCTCCCTGAAGCTGTGAGATTCACCTCGCTCTTCTTTCCTGCCTCCATCTCTTCTGTTTTCTCAGTGGCCCCTTCCTTCCTCTCCCTATCACTTACATATGGGCTCTACCTTCAGCCCACTGTCATTCTGTGTCTAGTTCTCTCCTCTGCAGGTACTCGGCTGCCACAGCAGAAGCTCCGCAGGTGCCTCCAGTCTCTGTCCCCAGTCGCCTGCTCAGTGCTTGTGCCTCAGGGTCCAGCCATCCTTGCACTGTGCAGAGGCCTCACGATGAGCACCTTGCCTCCCTCTCAGGTGATTCTTCCCCGTCCCTCATGGGGAAGGCCAGTGGGCTCTTGATGACCACATATTCCTGCAGAAAGGCTCACTATTCTTTTTTTTTTCTTTTGGTGGTTGATGGCTGGAACTGATATTAAACTCATGCTTTTCAATTTTTGAGATTCAATCTTTCTTCCTTTTGAAAAGTTTTTTTTTCTTTTAAAAAACCCATCTTCAGAATTCTCAAATTATACACAGAAGTGTTGGAGACCTACTGGCACTTAAAATATTTGTGTGTTTGCTATTCTGTTCTCACTTTTATTAAGCACAAGTTCCTCCTTAAATTGTTTTTCTGTCCTTTCTGACATGGGAAACATTCTCTTTGCTCAAGGAAACAGGGAAAACAGAAATTGGGTGGCTTTTTCATCTGTGACCATCGTGCTGCCTTCCTTGATGACAGCCTACTCTTCTCTCACTGTTTTTTGCCTCCTTTTTCTTGTCCTGAACCCAACTTTTAAAGCCTATTTTGTTGTCCTTGGTAGTTTAAGTTAGAATTTCATCTCATTCTGGGTTATCCTGATGAGATGATTGCAGGTCTGTGCTCTTGTACTGTGTTTTCCCCAGTTATGAAACTCCTCAGTCATCTCTTGCATGTGCTTTCTAAAGATCTGAGCTTATTGTAAATAAAAATAAATTGCCTGCTTGGCATTAAAAATGAATAAGGCAATTTTTAAAAAAGCATATGAAGAAAGAATTGAATCTTATTTTTTTAAAGGATAACTTTGAAACTGGGTCTTTTATTTCAATTAATGTCTTTAATCAACATTTACCTTCATTCTGTTCCTATACCATAAAGCCTGTTTCATAAACTAGTTGGGAATCTACTCAATGACAATGCATCACAAAGTTGTGGGTCATTTCCACAAAGTCACTGATAACTATTTTAAAAGCAACAAAACAAAACAAAAACACCAACAAACAAAAAACCTTTGAGGGATTAACTGAATTACAACTTTTTCAGAAAGCTTTTGCTAAATTTCCTCAATAACTATGCTGTAAAGTAGGGGAAACTCATTTGGAAAATATATTCTATTGGAAAGCATTAAAAACCACATGAGTGTTCAATCACTATATTTTTCCTTGAATTTTATTCCAAATTATCGCAGGGGCAATTGTGATATCCTTTGGGTTCGATGGAAAACCGTGAGCACCCAGGCTTGGGATAGGAATTGAAATGTATTTCAGCTCTCTGATGTGCTACTGACACTGGCCACATGACACAAATAATCTGCAATTTGCAGATTGCTGCTGTTTAGTGTGGAACGCTTTGAGGATTAATTTCTCTCTTGGCATAGCTTAGAATCCCTAATGCAGGCTTGACAATTACGATTACCTCCTATTTTTCCCTTAAGTGCAACTCTGAAAAGAAAACCGGCTAACGATGAAATGGCATCAAAAATAAATGATGATTCGATGTGATCAGAGACAATGCAGCAAGAGTGACGAACAACCTTTGATCACAAGCAAACAGGGTGGGCTGCGTCTGCAGGGTGGGCCACAGTGCAGTGGGGGACGGATGGACTCCTTCCCACTCCCGCAGGCCAGGTTTAGTAGGGTCTCCACACACTTCACTGAAGAAGCCATCTCTGAATCAGTCTGGGAGCCAAGCATAAATAGAATCCCCCCAAAAGTCACTAAAATATCTTGACTGAGCAATTGCAAAGTCACCAGTAGGAATTTATGTAATTAAAGTATTGTCACTCTGATAAATAAAGCCAAGCTTATTTTATTTTATTATTATTATTTTTTTTGTCTTTTTCCGTGTCCAGCAACGGATCGCAACCCTCAGTGTTGCCCCCGTACCGGACCGGGGACCGGCAACGCGATTGCAACCCCCGGTGTTGCTCCCGCGCCTCGCTCAGCCAGTGAGCGGGAACTGGTCCGTATGTGGGATCCGAACCCTCGGGCGGGAGCGCTGCCACGCTTCCCAAGCGGCGCACTATCCAGTGCGCCACTGGGCCGGCCCCAAGCCAAGCTTATTTTAATAATTTTTCTCTGCTGAATAGGTTTTTATTATTGTCTTTAAAGAATTACTTATGCATTCCTTTCCAATAGCTGACACCTGAAGACTCCCAAGCTATCCTAAACCAGTTAAAAAGAATCTTGAAGATAGATGTTTACCCCTCACCTAAAAATTTTACTTATAGAAACTCAGTTACTCAAGGAGATATGCACAAGAATATTTAGTGCAATTTTTATTGTAATGGTATGGTAGCAACAACAGAAGGAAACATCTGAAATGACCATCAACAGAAGATACAAAATCATTCAGTAAGTACCACTGAGCATCCCGTTTGTGTCAGACACCAATAGGACACTTGGGTCACATTAGTGACAAAATGAAAACAGACAAAAATCCCTCATTGGAGCTTGCATTCTAAAGGGAAGACAATTAAAAAAAAAACTAATTAATAGATAAATTATGTAACATTTTAGAAGGTGACGATTTTCAAGGTATCCTAGTCGGATATGCAATGCCAGGAAAATTTCTAGATTTTGGAGCTTTCAGAATAAGCTGAAAGAAGCCATGAAATATTATTTAGTAACTGTAGATGAGGCAGTTACTATCCGGGAAGCATCCAAAGCCTCTTCTGGGATCTCAAGATAGGGTATATTAAGCTCAGATATTTGTGATTTCATAATTTATGTCAAAATTCATGCAGATTGTTATTTTGTGGTTTGTTGCAGCTGCTACATTAATCCAAATGTCCCTGCTGGGTCAACTCCTGGTGGTTATGAGATGACTTGTCTTCCAATCAGGTACTACAAAGGAATCAGTCTCACCAATAATGAGACACAATCAGAATGTTCCATTTCCCAAATAATAATAAGTATTATTATTGGCAGGGGGTGAATTCCAACCAAATATTCATCCATTCTTTATTGAACAACTTTTCAGTGTGTGTCTACTATGCATAAGGCCAGGGGCTAGAGAGAAAGCAAAAATGAGTCAGGCATGGACTCTGCCTCCACAGAGCCTGTAGAAGAAATAACATGCACATCAACAAGCCAGCTAAATGTAGAAAGAGCCAAGGGTGCAGAGAGCAATCAAAAAGTAAGCATTAAAAAAAGAAAAAAAAGAAAAGAAAAAGATAAAAGAGGAGGAGGAGGAGGAGGAGGAGGAGGGATGGAATCAAAGGCCTGTAGGCCAAAGCCCCAAATGTCTGGGGAAACCATGCAGCTGTTTGGCTGCAGATGAGAATTTAAAGCACCTGCATTCATGCAGCTTGGCTATTGGGGTTAAGAACTGAGACTTCTGAGACCTAATTATTTGTTCCAGAAAAATCTTGCCCTGGAAGATAAGATTGTAAAGCAATAAATAACTTCATTATTTGCTTCAAGAAATTCTACAAATAATTTAACCAGACAGTTTGTTCCCCCGAGTAGCCATCTCTCTTAACAGGACGATGTACGGCTCATCTGGGCAATAGCTCATGGATCAGACAAGTTTCAAAGAACCTGCCTCGTATCCACCAACCCCAAACTATTATGGTATGAATCTGCCCAATTCCAGTCAATTAGGTCCTCACCTTGAAAGACCTGCCGTAACAGCTTGAGCCCAGATCCCCAGGCCCTATGAATGGTCTCCCTTGACCTCCTCTTTCTGTGACATCCCATGACTGTCAACTGCAGTTGATCTAATCAATGCCACTCTGCAATAGATCTTCTGTGGTCATTTGGGAGATCTGACACAGAGTATATGAAGGACAAGGGAAAAAGTGCAGTAACAAAAAAATTAATAACAGTTAACATTTTTCTCTTTTCTGTGCTTTTACGATGTCGAAATAACTTTGAACACATGAGAAAATTATTCTCAATGTGTATGTTCTTAAAACTTTGTCTTCACCTTTGTGTTTCATAAAACTCTTCCTTTGTTATTGACCTATGTTTTGAGTGGTTTTGATTATAAATTTCTAGAGGGTGAGTGTTTTCATTATCCAGCATCCCTCAGATTCCAAATTTAATTGTGATAGTTAACACATAGGAGTACCCACTGGGGGTAAGAGACTCCGGAGTGAAAAGTGATCCCACTCCACCATTTCATTTCTCCTCCTGCTCTCGAAAGCTCACCCTTGGTTGAAACCAGATGTTGTCAACCAGTACCCAAGGGGAGATGGTAGGGAATTGAAGAAACACGCTTATGGGATCAGGAGGGCTGCACAGGCTGCTAGCCTGTAGAGCATCTTTGATTATTTTAGGTTCCTTTTTATAAGCCAGTAAAAATAGCAAATTGTACTGATTAAGCCAGTTATGTCTGGTACAAAGCTATTTATAGAACATTCACTGCTGCCATGGTGCTTGAAGGTTCATGGCTAACTGTCAGCAAAATAAGTTCCTCATTTACAAAGCTCTCAGGGTCCCAGGTTAAATCAAAGGTCAGACCTCAAGGGGAGGGAGAAGGGGGAAGCAGGCGAATGGGAAGCCAGCCTTGCTGGCCTATTTCCAGAATAGCAAGGACTCTGTCAGCTTGATATTTACTGCCTCAGAACCAGAGAAGGGAAAAGGCAGAAGTAATGAAGAAGTAATTTGGGGTTCCCTGTAACATGTTTGAATGGGAAGCCAGCCTTTCTGGCCTATTTCCAAAATAGCAAGGACTCTGTCAGCTTGATATTTACTGCCTCACAACCAGAGAAGGGAAAAGGCAGAAGTAATGAAGAAGTAATTTGGGGTTCCCTGTAACATGTTTTTGCCATAGATTACGGTGGTTGGTTTACCTGATGAGCATGTCAATGTCTAGTTAACACGTTTATGGAACACTCCCAGTTTATTGGAAACTTCTGGAATTTATATTGATACCCTACACTTTGCCATAGAATGTGTTCATTAAACTACATTTCCTTGGGACATATTTAGGCAGTACTAAGTTTGGAAGAATAAGTAATATCTAAAATAATTATTAAATAAATATAAGTCATTGGACTTTAGGAGTTGACACAATTCTGAAGGGGGTGTAAATGTGAAATGGAAAGAGGGGTTAGGGGTTAAAGTGGGATAGGGGAGGGAGACAGAAAAGAGTTTCTGTTTTTACAAGTACTTAATTGTATTTTCTGTTTTTGATTTTTTGTATTTTAAACTTATTTTGGTAATTTCTCTTATTACTTCAGTGCTATGCATTTTGTTTCTTTTATTCATCTTAGTGTGGGCATAATTGCATTCGTTACTAAAAACCATATTTTGAATTCTTAAAAAAAACCAAAAGCATTAATTTTGTAAGCACTCTAAGTACTGCCACTTAGAGTAATCACTACTTTTATACAGCTTTTAGATACTTAGAGTTTGTATGCTGGTGTGAGATACCTTTGAAAGAGATGAGATAAATAAAATAAAATAGAAATTCTAATTTAAAAGACAAATAACAGCTTCTATAATGGGGGAAAAAAAAACAAAAACAAAAACCAAAAACACCCAAACATATAACTTTAGTTATATTGTTAATTATACTGTGGTTTGATTGCCCAGATTTTTATATCTTCCCACATGAAAATTAGTAATCATTCTTTATTTTAATTAGCCAAAATGACTAATCTAAGTAATTCTCATCAGTCAGCAGAATTATACCAATGACTCCAAATCTGCTATCCATTGTTTGAAGTACAGCATTTACAAGCATTTAACCAGGCACCTTTAAAACACAGAGATAATGAGATCCTGAGAACAGATTTAGCAAGTTTCCTGTCACTGTGCCAGCAGCTGGCAAAGGCTAGAGTCTTCCAGCCTTCTATGTGCTGTTCCAGTAATTGCACCATGGCCGTGGAATAAGCAACTCAAGACTGTTAAGTCCAGCCATTTGTCATATAATCTTTCATAAGAAAATAGTACTGTATAGATGATTTGTTTTAAGTAAGCACTTATCAACTAGAAAATGAAAATTAATAGATACTGATATAGTCAGTGTTTCAAAGTTGAAGATTATCATGGTAAAATCTTTCATCCACCTGCAATTGTCCTTCTAGAAGTTCCTATATGTACCAACTTTTACTTTAATAAGTTTCATAAGTATGAATAAAGCTACTCTAGTAACAAAAACCTGTCAACTCTAGCCTCAAGCAAGAGATGATTTTAGCACTTTTGTGCTGTCATTTTGATTTAAGTTCACAAATTGTTGGCTTCACTGTATTTGCTACGTTTATGCCTGGTTATTTGATGACTTTAAAAATATCAATTAATTACTTATTATGTACAATAAGTACAAATGAATAAGGAGGTTTTTTTTTTGAAGTGTTGAAAGAGAAGAGGCCCATGAAATCTGGACTCTGAAAACAGAGATAATATGCTAAGACGAAAGTTGGTAAGAAAATGACCAGTGTTACCCCAGACTGAGGTTGTCCCAGTCTGAGAGCTGAGTCACCAGACAATAAGAACCGAAGACCAATTTATGGACCATGCAGAAAGTGCTGTGACTGTGCCAGCAACAGGGAGCAACAGACAAGAAACATAATTGAAGAAATGGGGGAAAAGTGGAATATTTGGCCTGAGAATCTGCGAGTTTGATTTTTTTCTGTACGTTCCACATATAAGTGAGACTATGCAGTATTTGTCTTTCTGTGCCTGGCTTATTTTACCTGGCATGATGTCTTCAAGGTTCGTCTATGTTGTTGCAAATGGCAGGATTTCCTTCTGTTTTAAGTATTTCCTTCTTTCTTATGTATACCTAGAAAGCTAGGTATATATAAAGATGAATAGGTAGGTAGATAGATAGATATAAATATACATCAGTATACTCAGTACATAATGTTTCTTTTATTCATACAACATATCCATTTTCCAATGGCATTCAAAGTTTTTCAAAAATATCCCATAAAATCTGCATAAGTTTATTCTATGGACATGTAGTATCCTTCTGGAAATTTAGGTTGTTTCAACCTTTTAAAAATAATTGATGTCATTACAGTCAACTTTGGGTGCATAACATTATGGTTAAATACGACTATTTCTTTAGAATTAATTCCTAGAAGAGGAATTGTAGCATCAAGTGAATTTCACGTTTATGACTTTTTGTACATATTGTCAAATATTCATCTTGCCATATGCTATGAATCTATAACCCCATCTGATTGTATGTGAGGGAGCCTGATTTCTTACAACAGCTTATGTCCAAATTAAACATTAAAAAATAGTTGTTCTCAAAGTGCAAAAAACCCCCCCCAAAACAACAAAAAAAACAATGTTGATTCAGAAGGCTGGGATTTTGTGTGAGGAGCAGAGCCTGATTTCTTACAACAGCTTATGTCCAAATTAAACATTAAAAAATAGTTGTTCTCAAAGTGCAAAAAAAACCCCCCCAAAACAACAAAAAAAACAATGTTGATTCAGAAGGCTGGGATTTTGTGTGAGGAGCTCTCGGAGCGGGAAGGTAAAGTGCTGCTGCTGAGTTGTGAGTGGAGCAGGTGCTGGAGCCATTGTAGCTAGTGGGCGCCAACTTATGGGATTCTGTTTTATGCTTCAGGTTTTATGACTGACTTAGTGGGCTTTAGTATAGATGAGGCTGTCCTATTTTAAAAAATAGATGTCTAGCAGCCAATCTATCAGCAAGAAGGAAGACTTTGATGCACCCGTCCACACTCTGTAAAGTGGAAATGCACGTGAGGACTGCAAGTTTAGATACTCTTAGTCACTTTGGATGCATAAAAAAATGAATTTTCAGAAAATACATTTCCTTCAGTAAGGGGAAGTTTTTTCAACATGCCTCACCTTATTATGCAGCCTTTTATTAACCATGTTACTCATTAACAGTTACCTGAGCAAGATATAAAGGAAAATAACTGATCCTTCATTTTTTTTACCATTCACTATGTTTCATACTAGTTTTTAAGTAGAAAGAGAAAATCAAGAACATAATTATAGGAGAAAAAAATGAACTGTTGTCTGGATATACTTAGGTCAACTCAGATTCATTCATTCAACTGCTCTTTATTGCCATGAATGTTCTATGTACTGTGGATATAGCAGTGAACCAAAGAGAAATCTCCCTGCCCTCATGGTACTTATATTCTATGTGAGGAGCAGACAACAAATAAACAAGTAAATAACAGAATGTCAACTGTTCGTAAGTGCTATGCAGGACTAAAGTGGTGACGGGAATGGTGGAGAGCTATTCTCTATTTTATGAGAGAGGTTATGAAAGGTGTAC
>NW_007730562.1:194464-199789 GCF_000696425.1 Galeopterus variegatus
CATGGTTAAAGGAAAAGGCAATGACATTAAAAAAAACATTATATTAAACAGGAGATTGCTATTGGAAATTCTCAGGTTGTGCTTAAGTGGAGGCATGTGCTGTGTAGCCTTCCTGTCATCATCTGGCTTTGATTTAGTTTAATCTTAGGTGGGTTTGTCACAGAAGATGCCCAGCTCTCTGACGAGACCATGCTGTCTTTGAGCTCGCACAGTCACTCCCCTGGTCTGTGACCTAAACAGTTCCCACTGGTCGTCACCGCCACATGCATCCCTCTCACCCCAGCTGCTGACAGCCGGTTGGCTGGTGCCAGTTCCCTTCCCTGAGTGAAGCATGGGGGGGGATGTTTATACTCTCCTAAATCTGCCCGAACACACTGCTGTAATCGTCATGTGACTTCTGCACTCACAATGCAGCGATTCTATCCATAATTCATTATCATTAGAACTCATGTCGGTAGGGAGGATGTATCTGGAAGAGTACGTGCTTTGTAAAGCATGACTGCCATGGTGCTTGCTTTGCCCCTCAGTGCCTGGTACTTGACCAGATGTGCCTGCGTGTTCCTGTCTGCAAACCCCACAGCCCTCAGCTTCTTCCTTTGTTCTGGGCAGTACTCACTGGGGCCTTCCTCTTCCAGCTGGCCCGAGGCCCAGCCCCATGTGAGGTGCTGGCTGTCACTGCGCTGACCACAGCAGTTCTGATAACCTGCCGAGCTAATGAGGCCCCTGTCCTCAGAGAAGAGCCTACTGGGTAATTGTCTGTTTGATGTGCTCTGGTGAGGAGGACAGTAACAGATTAATCAGGCCCCAAAGTAGGTCTCTTTCTTTTATTCATTGGCCTGAATTTTCTAAACATGTTATTGAAATCAATCACACTAATCAGATGAGTTTCTAAGATATTAAAAACAAAAATGAAAACCCTCACTGGTCACCAATAGAGGATGCTAGGAAACCAATTCATTATACTTAAACCTGGTAAATAAAATGGAAAAAAATAAAGCATTTAACCTGCGTATAACACACGAATTGGACCTCAGAGTGACCAAATGTTGATGAAAGAAAATTTCTTCAATAAAAGTATTACATCTAATAAATTAAAAAGAGTGATTGAATTGTTAGAATACAAAAACTGTATAAACCTAAATGAAATTAAACATGTAGGCAATAGTCACCAGTGGCTGCCGGCCCCGCAAGGGTGGACAACCAGAAACTATGCACCTCCTAATAAACATTCATGATAAAACTTTAAAAAATTCCTATAAAAAATAAAATCCTCCAATCAGATCATACCTTTGGATAGAAATACGAATATAAAGGAAATACAGGGGACAAGGGTTACATTAGACCAGTGCTTCTCAAAGAATGGTGCCCAAAGCAGCAGCACCAGCAGCCCCTGGGACATGTTAGAGAAGCAAATTCGCAAGCTCCACCCCAGCCAACTGAATCAGAAACTACAGGAGTGGCCTCCCACAAGCTGCCCTTCAACAAGCCCTCCCAGTGATACTAAATGCACGCTAAATTTAAGAGCTTCCTCCTTACAGCCCTCATAGGGGTACTGCAAAATTTAAAATGTTGGTGGCTCTCTAAGGTAAATGACCCAGTTTCTTCAACAAATATATCACAAGACTTCAAAAGAGAGAGAGAGTCTTAAGAGACACGCTAGACATGTTAGTGAATGCACTGTGTGGACTTTCTTTGACTCCTTATTTGAAAAAAAAAATCCACTGTTAAAAATTGTGATAAAATAAGAAAATTTAAACAGTGACTTGATATTTGATACTATTAAAGAGTTATAATTTACATTTTAGATATGATAAAGATATTGTGATTATGCTTAATAAACAAGTCTTTATCTTTGGTGGTTCTAAATGAAGTACAGTAATAGGACCTCTGGGATTTGCTTCATTAACCCAGCGAGTGGGGTATGGTTGAAACAGGACCAGCCGTGACACTGCCAAGTGCTGTGGCTGGGGGTGCCTGTGGGGGTCCACTGTACTGTTCTCTGTACTCTCCCTGTTGGAAGAGGTGGGAAAAGAAGACCTGTGGGGGTCCACTGTACTGTTCTCTGTACTCTCCCTGTTGGAAGAGGTGGGAAAAGAAGACTGTGGAAGGAGGATGTACGAGGGTCTTCAGAACGTTCACAGGAAGTTCGTGTTATATTTTAATTCCATTTTTCCACGAATGTTCTTAAGTCCCCTCGTGCATCATGTCTTTCTGTGCAGGATCAGAGTCTGGCCTCTTCCTCAAACCTTGCTCATCCCGCACTTTCCAGGCTTGCTTGGAGCACGCTCCCCAGAGGGAACTCTGTCCCACTGACCACGATGAGACACCAGAGCTCTGCAGCTGGAGCTCATCCTTTGGGGTGCTGAGCCCCTGGACCTATTCTTTATTTCCTTTTTCATAGCTATGGACCTACTGCAAACTCTATTCATGCTGTTGTTTAGTGGTTCTCAAGAACTCAAGGGTGAGGGTGAATTTCAGCGGGGGGAGGGATGAAGTGAAAGATGGTAAGGGAAACATCCATGGGCTTCTGTGTCATAGGGATTGGATGCTGCCCTCTTGGTGGCCGTGGTGGTGATGGAGCTTAGATCTCGGAGAGAAGGGCTGTGTGGATTGAAACGGCCCTTAGGAGATTTTGATATGTCCCCCCCACCCCCATCTTACATGGTTGGGGCTGGGACAGAGGAGGGGCCTAACAGTCATGTGTATTTATGTGTTTGTTCATCAATACCCATTGCTTAGGGAGCTAAGGAGACACATCAGTGAAACAGTCTCCTCCTCGCCAGGCTTACAGAGCCACCCTTTCTGCACCCTTTCTGTGTCTCCTTTTGCTCTGTTTTATATTATAAACTCTTCAAGATCAGAGAAACAGTTTTTGACGTAACTTGTCACTTTCCAGCCCATCTTGCCCAGGGCTCCACGCGCTACTGAAAGGTGGAATTCGGCCACGCGGTATCATCACTTTTATCTACTGGTTTTGGCTAAAGTGCAAAGTGCTTTTCTAAAAGGCACTCTGGCTCACAGAAAACAAAAACAAACAAATAAACAAAAAAATTCAAGAGATATTCTAAAAGGTATAATTTTCAACGACAACCCTATTCTTTTGATAATCCATCTTATTTTATAATGGCAGAAATATTCCAATATGAGAAAACAAAATTCCTGTTAAAGCATTGAGATTACCATAAAACAATTTGGAGTCTGCAAAGTTGAAAACATGAAAGCACTCCTTTGAAGATCAACAGATTACAATGTTGGGTAAACCAGATATAATTTAAACTGGAAAAACTGCATTTGCACACTATCACTAATATTATAAGGATAAAATAAACCAGACGCAGGTGTCATGAACTGCTTGAGTTCAGAGCTGCTGCCTTATGACTGAGATCCATGCTGACCCCTCTCGGGGAAGCTCAGTAGCCACATGCATGTATTTGACCCCAGCATGGCCCGATGCTGGGATCAAGATGATGGAACAGCTGGGAGGCCAATGACTAAATTCCAACTGACATCTTTCTAGTTAGTTGCCCTACTTCAAAACACAAACAATTCTGCAAGACCTTGAAAACGTTAACCAAAACAGATTCATAGCTCACTGGTTAATTCTGTGATGATGAACTATGGCGTGTTACAGAAAACCTAAGACTTTTTCTGTGTGATGTGATATCACTCTGAACACATAGGGTATAGTTATATCTAGTTTCCTTCTCCTCTTTAAAAATTTCAGAACAAATAAGAAAAATATTTATACAGATACATGACTAGGTAGCTGTTGGTGCAAATGGTGTTATGCTATTTTAAAAATAAAGTTTAAGCAAAAAGCCCATCTTGGGACAAGAAATTAAGAAGAAAATTGGGCTACAGAATGGCACTATTGGGGTATAGCAACAAGATGTATACATTTTTCTTTTCTTAGACATATTGGGGTCAGATTATCATGTCCAGAGGGTTTTTTTTTTCCTATTTAGGAAAGGTTCAGAGATGTTTAATGTTTAAAATTCTTTACCTTTTTTTAAAAAAAAAATGTTTTCCAAATGAAAACAAAATTTTTAATGGCCATTATAAAATATTAAAATAATAGAAACAAGTGGAAATGAGCAATTCTACCACCAGAGACAGTCATCAATATTTCTGGTGACTCATCTCCTAGGTAGCTCTCTCATTGCATACACACACATAAACACACACACAGTTTTAAATATGTGGCATTATACACTATGCATGAAATTCAGTAACTTGTTCTATCTACCTAATAATATGAATGGATGTCTTTTCATGTCTAACAGTGGACATGCATCATTATTTTTAACATTATCTTTGCTCACCTTCCCATCATATGGGCAGTTTTAAATATGTGGCATTATACACTATGCATGAAATTCAGTAACTTGTTCTATCTACCTAATAATATGAATGGATGTCTTTTCATATCTAACAGTGGACATGCATCATTATTTTTAACATTATCTTTGCTCACCTTCCCATCATATGGCAATATCCTTTAACCAAACTCTAATGATCATATTGGTGTCAGTGAGTCACCTCTATACGCTTATTTGCAAACCATTCAGATGATGTGAGTAGGGCATATTCCTCAAAGTGCAACCACTGCTGGGTTAAAGTATTATTCCATTTAACATTTTGATAATTTCAGCTAAAATGCTCTTAGAATTTGTCCATAAACTTACACCTCCAATAACAGCAAGACCAATTTCTCCCGCCCTTCCAGAGTGTCAGCGACCTGCTGGTGCTATCACGCTTCTCTCCTCTCTCCTGGGTGGTGTATGTATTCACCTCTTCTTCCTTCCTGAGGTAAAGCTTGGCACCACGCCACTTGGAGAGAAATGAGGACAGTTTTTGCATTTCACCTTAATCAGATCAAATTAGGACAGGTGGCAACCCTGCAGGCAACATAATTATGAAAAATGTCTGTGCTCAATATAGGCTGTCCTTGCAGCTTCCCAAACAAACAGGACACCAGAGCCCAACCTGTCCTCTTTTAGCTGGTGACTCCCACAGCAGACACCCACATGCTCGTTCTGCATACAATGGTGCTGCAAAATCTGAAATTAAATGTAATCTAAAACTCTAAATGTAATCATGAAACTCTATTTTTTTTTTCCTTTTTGTCTTTTTTCGTGACCGGCAACGGATCGCAACCCTCAGTGTCGCGCCCGTACCGGACCGGGGACCGGCAACGGGATCGCAACCCTCGGCGGGCATTGCTCCTGCCCCTCGCTCAGCCAGTGAGCTGCCGGTCTGTATGTGGGATCCGAACCCTCGGCGGGAGCGTCACCGCACTTCCCAAGCGGCGCACTGTAGCAGTGT
>NW_007730562.1:200570-221392 GCF_000696425.1 Galeopterus variegatus
GGGATCGCAACCCTCAGTGTCGCGCCCGTACCGGACCGGGGACCGGCAACGGGATCGCAACCCTCAGTGTCGCGCCCATACCGGACCAGGACCGGCCACGGGATCGCAACCCTCGGCGGGCATTGCTCCTGCCCCTCGCTCAGCCAGTGAGCGGCCGGTCTGTATGTGGGATCCGAACCCTCGGCGGGAGCGTCACCGCACTTCCCAAGCGGCGCACTGTAGCAGTGCGCCACCGGGCCGGCCCCAAATGAAACTCTATTTTGTAAGATTAGCTAATTTAATATAATAATAGTTCTATTACAATCTTTACATGCCAAAGTGAAAAAACAAAAAACAAAAAACAAAAAACCCCAAAACCCAAAAAACCTATGGCTGGCCTGTTATTAGAAGAAAATCTTTTAACATATCCCCCTTACACTTTGCCATCAAAGGGTAAAAAGAAATAATGTTGAGGATTCCCTGGTTTTACTGTAAGAGAATAGCTGTCCTATCCAATAGAAAACGCGCAATGAATATCTGCTTAAATAGATTTGAGATAAGCTGGAGCTGGATGCGCAATTCCATTCTACATTAGGGGGATTCTGCACCCAGCTTCATTTAGGATATTGCTTCTCAGAAGATATTCCAAGCATCTCAGTAGCAAATGTGATATTGAAAACGGGCTCAAGCAACAATTGCAGTATGAGTCTCTGTACAGCGATTTTTCAGCATGTCAAAATTATACTATCACATCATGGAAACAAATTAAACAGTGCAAGTGTGGCTGCTGGGATCGCTTTATTAGCAATGCAGTGCTATTCCATAAAAAATGTATTGCTTCAGATCTGTCCATGATGTCAACAATGGCTTCCCTGTTTGTATGAAGTCCAATTTGTTATTTGGAGAAGTACCAAACAGAACACTTCAGAATCTGGTTCCATTTCTTTGCAACGTTGAAATTAAAAAAAAAAAAAAAAAGTCTGGTTATATTCCTTTCTAGGTGGGAATTTGGGAGGATGCATCGAAGAGTGAGTTAAGCACTAATTGCTTTCTGATGCACACAAGCACTGTTAAATGCTTACCGGTAAGAGAAAAAATATATGTGACGTGCATTGTACAAAAAAGTTTTGTTGATATATTAGATTCATATATGTGAGCTTTGGTTTTTTTGTATTTGTGAAAAATGGCATTATACTGGTTTAGTAGTGCATCAGAGCTTTTTGTGACTCATGACTGAGTGTTGCTTTGGAAATGATTACAGTAATGTCAAAATAACTTCAAACGAAGAACCATCAGTATTAGTAGATGAGCTCCTAGGAAAGGGAAGTCTTCTTTTACAGACAGATATGTTGTACCCAAAAGAGAAATTAAAACCCAAGATTCTATTCTGAGGCCAAGATAAAGTCTCCTATATTTGCTTCTCAAATTTTGTGTATATAACAATGAGATTTTAAAATTAATCCAAACGACAACTAATTTTAAAACTTTATTATTTTTTTTTGAACTGCAGGTATCTAACCTAGAATGGAAACTTTCTCTCAGTTGCTTGTCAATTTGTAGCTCAAACTCCATAAGACTTTCTTGTCCTCAGAGTGGATACATGTGTGCCAACAACATTTCAAGGCATATAGGGATGGTGGCACGTCAGGCTTTGTTACAGAAGTTTGAACAGACACCGTGGCCCTTCCGTAGCAATCCTGAAACCAGACTGAGTAGGTGTTTCTCTCTGCCCTCTTTTTTTCTTTCTAAAGCTGGCTCTGCCTGCAGAGCTAAGGTCTCAACACAGTAGAAGTTATGCGAGCCAGGCAAGAGATCGAACACACATCTGAAATCTCGGTGGCTCCTCTGCTTGGCTCTGCTACCCACCCATGTATTTTTTCGTTTTTTAAAATTATGTTCTCATTTTCTATAAGGGTTGTAAGGAAACAGCCTTTTATGAGAACATGACTTAATTGTTTCTCTAACACACAATTCTGGGCCTGCTTTGCATCTTCGGTTTTTGTCACAATATTGCCGTGGCAAAATCCAGGTCAGCAGGCCTTGACTTTGGTTTTGTTCTCTGAGTGCCATGTTCTTGCCCATCTTACTCCAGCTACCCTGGTGGCTGCTCCAGTACGAACGTAACTAGCCCGGTCCTCACAATGTAAGCGTCCGTTGCATGCTGACAGCTTAAGCTGCATTTCTAAATGAGATTTTGTGAAATAAATAAAAATTTTAAAAATCCAGGACTAAAATCTAGATCTGTCACTTTTCTCTTTCATACTATTTCCGTGGAAAACAATTTCTCTTTTATGCATCTGAGTAGAAAATCCCTGCATCCTTTCTGATAAAATAGCATGGTTCTAGTATTCACTAGATATGAAATTTTAGACAAAAGAAGGCATCTTTCTCATTATGCTTTATAACAAGGAAATATAACTCTCTAAATTAAATCTAAATTCATCTTAACAGCGCCTTGTACAAAATGTCCCTGGAGAACACTACCTTTTGCCTTTCTACGAAGTGGCTCGTTTATTGCCAGAGGACTTATCCTTGCAAAGCCCCTTAAGCTTTTCACGATGCCTTGGCCTCCTGCATCTGGAGTAACAATTACCAGTTATGAAAAAACGGTCTCTATGGTGGTACAGTATACACGCGAGCAAACTACATGCAATGAGATTGCTCTCGCCATTCAAAGGCTGTGATTTAAATTTATAGGTGGGGCCAATGGGTTAATTTTCATTACCTTATTCACTACACTTGCCACTATTCAAGGGTCTTAAAATAGCTCTGCCATCAGAACTCACTAATCCACATCGGTTTATAAAAACATTCTCAGATTAACAAATCAATGATACTTACGCAGCACAAAATTGGTTACCATTTAGAGGCTTTATTCTGACTAGATTTATAGCCTGCATAAATCCCATTCTCATGTAATTTAGATGGAAGATAAGCAAGAGGTATCTCTGCTGTCTATTTGCAGCAGTGTAGGCTAAAAAGGAGAGCGATTCTTTATTATTGATGTTTAGCAGCCCGTGCTTAAAAGCTATAAAGAAGAAGCAATGAGAATACAATAGATCAATTCTTAAATTTCCAGTATAACATGGTTTAGGAAACTTTAAGGAAGTATTATAAGGATGTTAGTAATTAACTTAATAATTAAGATGGCATTATATGTCTGTGCAACAGAGATCATTTCAGAAACAAAAACCAATTTTTTTTTTTTTTTACATTTCCAACTCTAAATAAAATAAAACTTGTTCCAAATAAAATTCCTACTGAGTATTTTATTGCTAACCTGAGGTTAAGAATGATAATATAGGCTGAGGATGGCCGGTTAGCACAGTTGGTTAGAGCAAGGTGTTATAACACCAAGGTCAAGGGTTTGGATCCCTGTACTGGCCAGCCACCAAAAGAAAAAGGTAATACAAGTTTGACTGTTCTTATGGCAAAATGAATGGTATTCAAAGATCAGTTTCATTCCTCTTTTTCTTAAAGGTGTTTTGAACACGTGAAGTCCACTGTACTAATGTATTCTGAGCATTGGATTCAAGCAGCAGTATCCATTAAACTCTTAAAATCTCATTTCACTTCTTGGTGAGAATTACTCCTAATGTCTAGAAGTATAAAATATTGCAGTCTGAACTTGGGATTTCTGATTCAAATTCAAAGTAAAATTTTAGTTCTTAAGATTGATATAGAAATATCTTATAGACATTAAGACTATACCAATAGAAACTTCATATTTATTAGGATTAAAAATTTATTTATTCTATGGGTACTAATTATGTGTTATTTTAACCCATCCTAACACTCATTCAATAAAAGGATAGAAGGCAGTTTAGGAATATTTGCAACAAACAAGATGGTTTATTGATGTTGTTTTTGTTTTTTTAATGAGGGGAAGAGCAGTGAAGGGAAAATGGTGTAAATAAAAATAAGCATGAGTTGGGAGGTGGGACTGGACCGCTAAGTGCATACCCTAAAGCCCTATGATATTATTTCATGTGGGCGCAGACTTGGTTCTGAGTTTCGCAGTGATAAGAATAAAGAGGATGCCATAATCCCTTTGAAATAAAACTGAACCAGTTCTTGAGAGGAGGATTGAATTTATTTTGGCACAAGCCTTGGATTGCCAGATTTAGCAAATAAAAATACAAGATACCCAGTTAAACCTGAGTTTCAAATAAATAGCGAATACTTTTTCCAGTATAAGTATGACCCAGATATTTTTGTGTGTCTGACCCACTTCAAATGTAACAGGGCACCCTGTAGTTTATCTGGCAACCCTACCAAGCTATAATTTAGATAAAATACTTTTTCCAGTATAAGTATGACCCAGATATTTTTGTGTGTCTGAAATTCAAATGTAACAGGGCACCCTGTAGTTTATCTGGCAACCCTACCAAGCTATAATTTAGATATAATATTTGTAACAGGAGGTCATTTGTAGCAGATAGTTTTATATCTTGGTTTCTTACGGAATTACTAGAAAGAATACAATGAGAAATAGAGTAATAGAAATTGAAGCTTCTAATCTCAACAACATGAGGATAGAGTATACCATATGCCATCAAAGACCTGCTACTGAAATATCACAATGGTGCTCAGCAGAAGTAAACCCTAAAGAAGCAGTAGAGCAAGGGGACGAATCTGGATGCCCTGCTGTGGAGACACCCCCTGGGACACTGCGGGAGTCTGCCTGCTGCATGGTGGGCCACTTTTGAGACACCTTTATTTTAACTTCTTTCTCCCCAGAAGAGCTCAGCTCTCTCTACCCTTAAGTATTTAGTGGGTGGAAAACTAAGGTTCACTTTGGATAAATCTAATGCACCACCAAACATTATGAAATAAACCTGTTCCAGGAAGTGAGGGTTTATCTATATTCAGTAGTAGATGTTTGAAAGGAAACATGGATTTTTTTTCTTTCAAAAAGCTTGTTAACTTTTAAGCTTCCTCTTTGGGTAGACAACTCATGGCGTCAGTTTTCAAAAGTTTTGATATGAAGGAAAGAGGAAAGTACATTTAAAGTACACACAAAACTATCTTTGTGTATGTAATTGCTAAAGATTTTGATATAATTGCCTGCAGATATTTTTGTCTGATTTTCAGACATTGATAAACCATGATCTTCTTTACCTGCGCATTTGTTTTCTGCTGAATTTCCTTTAAAATACAATGCTATTGAAGATTAATTTCTGCAAAGCAATTGTGATTTTGTTCAGGCTCCATTTTATGTCTAAGGAGATAAACATCCTGGTGTTAGCTTCCCAGTGGAGACACCTCGTCGCCACCACTTTGACCAGTGATCAAAGTCAAGACCACCAGCAGGGGTCAGGCTGACACTGTGGGGCTACTGAGCAGGACATGGCATCATTCCCATGATACTCTTGCCAAAAATGCGGAGCTTGAGTCTAACAGGAGGAAATGCCAGACAAACCCAAATCAGGGGATTTTCTACAAAGTAACTGACCTGTACTCATCAAAAATGTCACTGTCATAGGAGGCAAAGAAAGACTGAGGGACTATTCCAGATGCTAGGACACTAAAGAGAAGTGGCAACTGAAGGCAACATATCAGCTGGAATTCTTTGTTTTTCTTGTTAGGTACATACTTAGGACAAATTTGTGAAATCTAAGTAAGATCTTTCTATTAGATAAGAGGATGGCATCCATGCTAATCTCCTGATTTTGACCACTCTACTGTGGTATGTAGCAGATTGCCCTTGTATAGAGGAAACACATCCTGCATTCTTTAGAAATACAGGAGTGTTGTAGTGGCAACTTACTCTGGAAGGGTTCAGAAGACAGAATATGTGTACATATGTATGCATGTGGACAGACACATGCAAATGTCATTAACATGGCGATATTATGTTATGGAGTACTTGGAATTACTCCATTAGTCGTGGAGTAGACGAGAATTCTTTCTCCTAGTCTTGCAACTTTTCTTACAAGTCTGACATTATATCGAAATAAAAAGTTAAATAAAAAAAACACTTCCTTTGATAAAAAGTAACCCCAAACCATTAGGAGAGGAGTCTGCTTGGTTTTGAAGTTTACTGGGACTGAAAAAAAAAATGACATTTGGTGTAAAAAGTGGCTATATAGCACATTAAGCCACTTCCACCATCTCCCCGGAGTGGTACACAGGTGACTCCCCACAGCCTGTAGTCTTCCGAACACTTACTGGATATTTCAATGGTGTTTTTTTTTTTTTTGCCTTTTACAGCTGAAAAAGTTTGAGTTTATTTAGCACCCACTGACAATTTGGACTTTCTAATCAAGTCAGTGCAGTATAAAGCAATGTTTCAAATATCCTTAGGTAAGTCCAGTTCTTTCTTTTTTGTTTCAAATATCCAAAGGTAAGGCCGGTTCTTTCTTTTTTGATTGCTACTGAATCTAATTGCGTAGTGTTATAAATTGACTCCAATGACATGCTAAATTGACTGAATCTCCAATAGCTCTGTGCATTCTGTACCATCTTATTTTTCTCTAGCTATAAAATATTCTAATGGAGAACAAAGGAAGGAATAATGCCATTTTTACAGGGCTTTTTACAAGCCAGGTAATCCTGTCTTTTCTAACAGGATGTTGATACGCAGTTCTGTTAACGGATCAAAGCCTTGCCTGTATGTTGAGGTTATGTTTTTTGATTGTTGTACGTTAGCACCCACTGACAATTTGGACTTTATCTAATCAAGTCAGTGCAGTATAAAGCAATGTTTCAAATATCCATAGGTAAGTCCAGTTCTTTCTTTTTTGTTTCAAATATCCAAAGGTAAGGCCGGTTCTTTCTTTTTTGTTTCAAATATCCAAAGGTAAGGCCGGTTCTTTCTTTTTTGATTGCTACTGAATCTAATTGCGTAGTGTTATAAATTGACTCCAATGACATGCTAAATTGACTGAATCTCCAATAGCTCTGTGCATTCTGTACCATCTTATTTTTCTCTAGCTATAAAATATTCTAATGGAGAACAAAGGAAGGAATAATGCCATTTTTACAGGGCTTTTTACAAGCCAGGTAATCCTGTCTTTTCTAACAGGATGTTGATACGCAGTTCTGTTAACGGATCAAAGCCTTGCCTGTATGTTGAGGTTATGTTTTTTGATTGTTGTACGTTGGGTTATTTTGGATGTTTTGGATATGCAGAAACTAATTTCAGCCTTAAAGACTGAGGACCAAAATATATAAAAAAAAAAACCTCAATATATTAATTTTTGTTGAATTGTCCACTCACTAAAGTTTGATTACTTTTAACATTCTCTTATGTCCATATAATATGGAACCACTAATATAAGAAAACTGATACAGCAGGAACATGAATATCATTTAATACTGATTATTCACACATTACTTCAACAAATATATATTGAATAACTACCAAACGCCAGGAACTGGTCTAGATATGAGGACTAGAGATGCTTAAGACCAAGTCCCTACCCTCATGGAACTTACATTGTACCAGGGGTCAGAGGATACCTAGCAGAAAAAAAAGAGAAAAAAAGCCTTTCTCACAATGCTAAGTGCTGTGGAGAACCATAAAACATGGAAGAAGCTGGGGAAAGGGGAGAGGAGCCAGAATGTCAACAAAGTCTTCTCTGAGGAGGTGCCATGAGCAGAGTTAAGGGACGGCCAGTCCAGGAATGTGACGTGGGGAGAGGACGTGGCGGAGGGCAGGGGGGCAGGTGTGGGGAGAGGGTTGGCAGGGAGCCTGGCACTGGCCAGGAGCCAGATCAGGATGGGCTAAAGGGCCGAGGTTTAATTCCAAGAGTAGGAAAAGGCATTGAAGGATTCCTCACATTGTAGTGATGCAGTATCCTTTATCTTAAAATAGATAGGTAAATAAATGCAATGATTTTAGATTTGCAGAAGAGGTGTAAAGAGGGTACTGGGGTCTCTCCAAGACGCTTCACCCAACTTCCCCTGACATTAATTTCCCACATTACCATGGTGCATTTCTAATAATCCTTTTTGTTTGAAAGAGATCTGTCCCCTTCCTTGTAGAAAATGATGGCAAACTAGCTGCCCCTTTTCTCTTCCCTACAAACAACAAATCCATCTCATGTCTTTCCCATACCAAGACATCCACAAAAGATAATATATCTTCTCTGAGATTTTTATGAGACTTCAGTCAAACTGCTTTTGAATTTATTTTTATCTCCTTGGGTCTCTCATTACATGGCCACATATCTGCTTTATAACACCACCAATTAATTGTTTCCAGTATAACATTTGCAGAGTTAAAATATATAGATATTTTTACATGGAAATTATGAAATTTCAAATCTACTGAATAACTTGAGCGATTAATTCTTTTTTAGTATTTTGGAAGTAGCTGTATAAGAAAACTATAGGCAATAAAATTATAGTGAAGAAGAGCAAAAAATAAATGAATTACAAAATTATAATTCTAGAGAAAAAATAGTCAAAAACAGATGGTCAGAGGTCAGGAGATACCTAAATGAACATGGAGCAATAACACTTATTTACCCAAACGAGTACATTAAATAGAAAGGGCAAGAAAGCACGCAATTGGACAGAAAATATAGCAGCACTGCATGGATATTCCCTGTGCTGTGAGAACTCTAAATTTACAGTATAATTGTTGACTCCACATTGTAATTTTAACCACAAAGTAGTGACAAAATAATTATATGCATGTTTCTATTCTGTCAGATAAAATAGCACCAATTCTTGCACCCGCGTATTACAGAGTCTCAAAGAATATGTTGTCAGTGTCCAAACACTGTAAAAACTCCAGAGATATCTTCATGGTAACCGCTCACAGTTGACAAACCACCAACACAAAGATGCTCCAGAGGAAGCTCCTGCGTGGTGAGAGACGTGGGAGCTCCACACACGCAGACAAGAAGCAGAGTAGCCGAGCTGCTTGAGCCCAAGAAAAATGCAGTGGGAAAGGCTTCTGCTGCGTCACGGGGTTTGATCTGGTTTTCTATTGTCGTGTAAGGAACTGCCCCACCCCCCATTCTTTTCACTTTCCCTTTCTACATTGCTGCTCCATGTGGTTAGCTTGGTCTTCCTCACAACATGGTGGCTCTGGAGATCTGGATTTCTACCATGACAGCCCAGGACTCCTCCCAAAGGCCAAGATGGAAGCTGCCAGTCATCTCAAGAGCTAAGCCAGACATAGCATCCTTTCTATTGTACTCAATTACTCAAAGCAGGTATAGGCCAGCCCAGATTCACAGAAAAATCGAACCCACCTCACATTGGGAGAGGTGTCAAAGCATTTGTTGCCATTTTTAATATGCCACGGGGTTGACCTCCTTACTGGAATGTAGGTGTTTATCATGCAGAAAGGAAGGAGGTGGTGCTGTAACTCATGGAGGGACACTGAGGAAGAAAGAACATCCTTGGACCACTTTAATGGGCTGCCTCTGATTAACTCCAGTTACAACTTTGAATCCACATTTGTAGTTGCATTTGAAACAGAAAATCAAGAAATAGCTGCAACGAGTGTTGTTGTGTGAAATGGTCTGTGGCAGCTGAGAGACCCACACAGAGGACAGGGGACTATCAGACTTGGGTCAAACGGACTGAGGCATCCTCAGAGAAAGTCAGAGATCACTTATCGTGAAGATTTTTGTCTGTACTAGTACTTATTATATAGAAAAACAACTGGTTAGATGACATTCTACTTTTTGCAATGTGTACATTTCTCTATCTTTCTTTGTTTTTCATCTTGGTTTGCTGTTTCTTTTTTCTTTTCTATTCTCTAACTTATTGGTCTCCTTCTTCTCAGCCTCCTTTTATATGTGCCTTGACCTGCCCCCACCAGAGGTCCCCGGCGATATCCACAGGCAACCTCTGGGAACACTTAGCACAAAAAAGGCTGCTAAATACCCTCCTAGTGGTCCCTGTCCTCATAATGACGTGAATGCATTTTTGTCTGGAAGTAGAAGTTGTACCAGTTTATTTTCTTGATAGTGTAGGAGCTAGTGCCCGTTTATTATGCCAATGTTCATATTACTGTGGAAACGCTGGTGGCTGCTGTTCTGTCCTACACAATAGTTGTCAACCTCTTTCTTCCCTGCTAACAATGTGGTTCAGGACCTGGCTCGAGAGCCTTTCCTCTGTTGGCAGTAGGTCCCTCTGACTCGGAGGATTTATGACTGATCTCAACTTGTCACAGGAATCCCATTCCCCACGAACAGTGACTATTTTAGGAATATTCTTAGGACCCAGTCCTGGCCAATGAACAGCGCTGGGAAATCTGGGGGCTTCTGGGAAGTATTTTATTTTTTGATACCAAGGGAGACATTCAAAATGACAAAAAAAGCTCTCTGCTCTGTACTTCCTTCCTGTCTGGGGGCTTCTGGGAAGTATTTTATTTCTTGATACCAAGGGAGACATTCAAAATGACAAAAAAAGCTCTCTGCTCTGTACTTCCTTCCTGTTCGGATTCAGCAGTGAGGAGGTGATGTCTTGAGCTGTGGCAGCTGAGCGTGAGGTGACGAGCACCTACTCAACGACAAAGAGCCTAGGACCTTCACGACAGTGTCGAGCTCCCAAACAGCACCCTTCCCCCCCACCTCTGCACCCCTCAATACGTCCTCAGGGGTGAAACCTCAGTTGTTCAGGTTCTGTTAATGCAGCTGAAGACATTTCTTTTGGGAGGAGACCGTGCTCCATGAATATTGTCATATCTCACATTTCTACACAGCTAGAGCTTACTGAGAAAAGACTACTGGCAACCTGGCCAAAGACTGACTGAATGCTAAACATGCCTTGGAGTTAGAGACACTGAATTGTTCCTGAGACAGGTAAGGGCTTGTCCCCTCTGAGCCGTCACTTACATTTTAAGGGTAAAAAAACTGGGGATCCTTCCCTCCTCTCTTCATAGAAGATTTGTCTACCTTCCTAGACAAAGTTTCCTGCTTTTCTCTGTCTCTTTCTCTCTCACTCTGGAGAGGAGGAGGGGTAGATGTGACAGTCACGCTACATAAGCTCTGAGTTTCATAATTTCAGGGTTCCTCTCCTGGGTGCCACTCTTGCATGTGCAGGCACATCTGGCCCTCACTGTGCTGCTCCCTGGGGACCAGTGCCATTATGATGCCCTGCGAGAAAATAAAAGATCTGTCCTCTGATTCAGAGCACCCTCACCCTCTCTAAACACACACACATGCACACACACGCAGTTAGCGTGGTTCACGTGCCTAGTTAAATGCACGCAATATTCTGTGTGCATTTTTCTTAGTGCAGAAGTCACGAGGGTCCTATAGTTTCCATCAGATTCTCTAATGAGTCAGTAATCAAAACAAAACAAAAACAAATTAAGAACCACTGTTCTGTAAGTTACTAGAGTATAAATCTCTTTAGAAAAATAACATTGTCTTAATATCTGTAGGGTCTAGCACAGTGTTTGACACATTGTAAATGCTCAATAAAAACTTGTTGATTTATAATTAATAACAGATAATCTAGTCGTGTTCTCCCCCATCCATGCTCTGTGCCTAGTGCTTTGGGTGAATGAAATGAGTGACATTTAAATATTTACATTTAAATATAAACCCATAATCCACATACTTGTAGAAATAGATGCATACAAGACAAAATTATATTTACAGCATTCAATTTGGATAAAGTTCTACATTAAGAAACACATACAATTGTGTGATAGAATGGAATATGGTTTTGTAAATGAGAGTGTTAACTGTGAGGAAGAGACAAGAGCTGCGAACGGAGAGAGAACGGGAGATCAGTGTGAGGTGTCTACTGAACATATGGGCTTAGTCACATTAAACATTCATTTTGCACTAGAGTTTAGGAATTTTAGCTTGTCTTTTTAGCAATGAGAGGCTGGAGTCAAAACCCAATACAGACACATGCTTATGATTTCTACATGAATTCCATATAAAATATGATTATTTTTCTCTAATTCATTAGCTTCCATTTTATAGAATGTTTTCCTTTTTTCAAAGCATATGATACAGATTATTGTACAATATATGTTATCAAATGATGTACAGCAAATCGATTTGTAAACTCTTCCTACAACACACTTCTTCCAAGTATCCATTTTCTTTGGCTGTGGGGTGACAACGGTGCTGTGGGTTAAATTGTATTTCCTGAAAAGCCAGGTTCAGGCCCTAAACTCTGGGACCTATTAATGTGACCTTATTTGAAAATAGGGTCTTTGCTCGTATAACTTCGTATAATGTATGCTATACGAAGTTATTACGTATATCTTGGTTTCTTACGGAATTACTAGAAAGAATACAATGAGAAATAGAGTAATAGAAATTGAAGCTTCTAATCTCAACAACATGAGGATAGAGTATACCATATGCCATCAAAATTATTTTTCTCTAATTCATTAGCTTCCATTTTATAGAATGTTTTCCTTTTTTCAAAGCATATGATACAGATTATTGTACAATATATGTTATCAAATGATGTACAGCAAATCGATTTGTAATCTCTTCCTACAACACACTTCTTCCAAGTATCCATTTTCTTTGGCTGTGGGGTGACAACGGTGCTGTGGGTTAAATTGTATTTCCTGAAAAGCCAGGTTCAGGCCCTAAACTCTGGGACCTATTAATGTGACCTTATTTGAAAATAGGGTCTTTGCAGCTGTAATCAAATTAAGATGAGGTCATTGGGGTAGGCCCTAATCCAATATAACTGGTGTCTTTATAAGAAGAGAAGAGACACAGGGACAAAGCCATGTGAGGACAGAGGCAGCCACTGCGGTGACACTTCTCTAAGCCAAGGAATGCCGAGAACTGCTGGCCAAACCAGCCACGGAGAGAGGGGCTTGGATTGTGTCCTCTCCTAGAGACTTCAGAGGGATCACGGCCTGGCCAACGTCATGGTTTCAGACTTCGGGCTTCCAGAACTGCGAGACAATAAATTTTTATTGTTTAAGTCATCCAAGTTTGTGGTGAATTGTTTCTTGGCAGCTCTAGGAAACTAATGCAGTGGGTAGAATGAATGTTTTCTTCCGAGTGCGATGCTGACTTCTATTTGTCTCTATGTGAAGTCGACACCTTGATGGGAGACAATGGATCAAAGGAGATCAAATCTCAGAATATAGAAGCAGCTAAGACCATTCTTTTAACTTGCAACTGCTATTCAACTTAATCAAAAGGCTTCTTTTGTGATTTATCCCCAAGGATATTATTCAGATAAAAACAAGCTTTCTCTTGAGCTCTGTAATTCAAGAGCAAAAAGATTGTCTTTCTTCATTGGAATTATAGGAGACCTAAATTTGGGAGAGGGTCATTTGAAAGCAAGGAAGGCACCAGACTTTCCTTTCAACCTGGTAAATGTTCATTAAATTCAGCCAGAGCCTGACCTTTGGCAATCTCTGTGTTCCTATCAGCTTGAATTGTTCCATCTGTGTTTGGCCAAGGGGAGAGAACCCGATGACCCCCACTAGCTACCTGATTTTCTATTTCTAATCTCTTCAAAGCCATTCCTCAAACCCTTTCAAAGTATTTTCCTAAAATCTGGGCTTTTATTTCTTCTTGGAAAGAAAACAGTAAAATAATTTGATGGGTGGGGAATGTGGGGAATTTTCCAATGTTTCCACTACTGTGTATCTGTAATGACGAAGCTGAGACCCAATGGTGCAGTATGTCTAAATACCCCACAAAAGAAAACACGTGTTTGCTTCTTCAACAACTTCTTTAAAATCTATGTTATTAACATTTAATGAATTATGCGTGGGGGTTGACTTTATTATGATTTCTTCTTTATTGTAAGTGCATTTTCTTAGAAAAGCTCTGGATATTGACTTCTTGGAAGTTCCCCCAAATTTCTGTTTTGAGTAGCCTCATTTTTATTCCTCACTCAGTACTATTCTGTCTTCTCCTCTTATCCCCCCTCCTGCACCCCCATTTCTCTCTTCTGCTTTCCCTTGAGGATGCTGATCAGCTGGAGTTATATTCTTTTCCAGTTCAGGGGAAACTTGGCATCCATCAGACATCTTCCTACTGCACCTTCCTACTCCAAATCCAATCTTGCCAGGGACCACACTGACCCAGCGATTCAGCCAGTCATTTCCATGCTCTGTGCCAGATACACGATCATGGTAATTAGATAATTTAAGTAAGAGACAATTTAGACACAGTCTCTATCCTCTAGGTGTGTTTTTATTGGTGTACTCAGACAGTACTAGTGAAATGACTAATAAATAGCTCCATAAATAATATGCTCCAGATAACTATGCTTCTGTTGACTTGGCATGTTCGTGTTAATGTGGATTGATGTTATATCTCCAGCACTAACCTCACTTACACTCTTTACCCAAGACAAGGCATATTTTTCAGGTATATGTGTGAAAAAGAAGAAAATATTCTCACCTGCTAGATGGGTCTTCTTTTAAAAGGAATGTTGGCCCAGGAAATGAAAAGTTCTTTCATCTGACCTTGCTACCAAGCAAGTTAGGACACGTAAGGCCTGAGATACCTTACAGAAGATTAATGAGGACTGTCAGCAACCCAGTGGTAAACAGTTCCTTGAAAGCATTATGACCATGTTGCATCTGGAAGTCCAACTCTTTGAGGGACAATGTTTGGCTGGTGAACAGTGGCATTCAGCAAGAGTTTATGGAGAGGTGAGTGCATGCACAGCCCTGTCCTCAGCCCTGGGGACAGTGATGAATGAGACATGCTCATCAAACTTACATTCCAGGGGAGGAGAGAAAGAGAATAAACAAGCAAGTAAACAAAAAACCCCAGACCAGCAGGTGGTGGAGTGTCACATATAGTTAAAATAATAAAGTGATGAGATATGATTCCAGTATTATAAAGATCACTCTGGCTTTCATTTCGAGACATATGATAAATTTTTGAACATCTAGGGGGAAATCATTTGACTAAGACTTGAAACAATTTACACTGAATAACCTTTATTTAGACCAACCTAACTTACTAACATTACTGAATAACCTAATATTACTTTTAATGAACAGAGCGAGGGACCTTCCTGTAAGTGAGTAAGCCATTTTTATTCCTTCCCTCAGTGTAAACAAAGATTATCCCAGTTCATTTGGATTTGTCTGACAAGGCTGTGTATGAGGCTACTTCAGAAAGTTCATGGCAAGATTTGCATTTATCTTTTTATTCTATTTTTCCACAAACTTTTTGAAGAACCCTAGTATTGCTGCCCCCTGACCCCTTCCCCTGCCCCCTGTCCTACCTTTTATACAATCAAGTATACACTGCAAATCTCTGGTAAGCTGGAAAAAAAAAAAAACTGGGGATAGCACAGTAAACGTAGTATTTCTCAAGTTTATCGACACAAAAATCCTTTGTTCTTTGTGTAAATATTAATATTTCTGTTCTAGAATCTCCAAGGTCCCCACTATTATGTCACAAAATATACTTTGAGAAACATAGCATAGATGAAATTGCATTAATCCTATCATCATGAGTGCTTAAATTTTTTTCTGAAAATTCCGGCAAAGGAAATATGAAAAAAAAAAAAAAAAGGTATAAATATTGGGAAAAAAAATGAAAAAAATACTATTATTTACAAAGATGAAATTGCATTAATCCTATCATCATGAGTGCTTAAATTTTTTTCTGAAAATTCCGGCAAAGGAAATATGAAAAAAAAAAAAAAGGTATAAATATTGGGAAAAAAAATGAAAAAAATACTATTATTTACAAATGGTAAAAAAATCCAAGGAAATTATTGGAAATGTCAGAGTAAACTAGGAGGGATGAACACAGGAGCCAGCTGTGTAAAAATTCAATAAAAGAAAAATCAGAGTTATAAACTAACAAAAACCTGAAAATATGATGAAAAAATGAATTCAGAGCATGAATACAAAAACAAAATTCCCGGGGAAAACTTTAACAGGAAATGTGCAGATCTTAAATTAACAACAACAACTAAAATAGCAAGAACAACACACAAAGATTTACAAACAGAAAAAAATGACAAATAATGTAATGCATCTTATTCCTGAATTGAAATGCAATTTTGTAAAGCTTTTATTCTTCTGAAAAATATTTCATACTTGTAATATATTCTTATCAAATTTCAGTATTATTATTTGGAAACCTGGCAAAATGAACCCAATGTAAAGATTGATAAGGATTTGTCTATGTAAAAATTAAAAACTCCCTCAACTCCCTATTTCCCTCTCTCTTCTCAGTATGCATTGTTAAAACATCTACATCATAATTTTATAGGTCAGGGAAAAATCAGAAAATAATTCAGAACCACTACTCTCCAATCCTTAAGGGGAAAAAAAAATGAACTCAAACTCCTATTAACAAATTAATTGCACTTATCCTTGGGAATCATTATTTTTTCCATTCATCTATAATGCAGCAGTGTATTTCTTAATGAGAATTCCTAAGTGGTAATTTACAACAAAATCTTCCTAAACTAAATAAATGTTTTCTCCATCATCATTAGTTACACTGTATCTCAAATTATTTAATATCACATTTCTAAGAATTTACCATTTGGTTTCATATTGAATGTATTGATTTTTCTTGGTCTGTTCAGGCTGTTATAACAAAATACCGTAAATTGGGTAGCTTGAACAACAGAAATTTATTTTTGAACAACAGAAATTTATTTCTCAGAGTTCTGGAGGCTGGGAAGTCCAAGACCAAGGCTCTGGCAGATCTGGTGGAGGCCCACTCTTTCATGGATGGTGCCTTCTTGGCATGTCCTCACTTGGTGAAAGGGGGAATCCAGTTCCCTTGGGCCTAGTTTACAAGGGCACTAATCCAATCAAGAGGGCCCCACCCTCATGTTCTCATCACTTCCCCAAAGGCCCTACCTCTTAATAATATCATCTTGGAAGCTAGGATTTCAATTTATGAATTTTAGGCAGCACATACATTCAGACCACAGCAATTTAGTTTAAGGAACAAAAGTGAAAAGAAAACAAAAATTATAATGGGTTTTAAAGTCATCATTATTTAAAACACAATGTATCACCAAAACTAAAAACTGTGATTTTCTAATACAGTGTTTGTAATAATGTATTTAAATATCAAAATAGCTAATCCAATATGAAAAAGTAAAATAATTCACATTACTTGCCACCTCTCAGTGGCAGACTAAATCTGTTACCCAATCACACCATATTTTGATCTATGTGTCTTTGGAGATCTATCTATTTATCTATATTTATCTTCCAGAGTAACTTCCCAGACACAATTAGAGTTTATGCTATTCCTAAGTGGATTTTTACATCAATTGCTCAGGCTACAGTAAAAACCTTCCACAGAGATAATTTGTTAGAATAAGACTGTTTGCAAGTGAAATCCAATACTCACTTGTCTTCCAGGAGCCTTAGCATCCCTGATATGATTTATCGATAGTATGAAAGTGTTCATTCATTTGGACTTGTGTTTGTTGCTTAGGCCCTGTTAGACATGCTGTATTTCCTTAGAAAATGTTAACACTGAGTTGTCCCTTATGGAATATTTTAGTGTGAGAGAGAAATGTCAAGGTTAGAATTGCTAAGAGATAAGTTCTCTGTGGATTTCTGGACTGTAAACAATCAGCCATCTTCAACATCAAGTTATTATTCAAAACATAAGGTTTATTTCTCCACATTTACAAATTGAGGATAACTTTTATTTCTTTGACTTAAAATTTAGATCTACATGTCAGAGCATTTTAAGAATGTGTTAACTTATGCCTGTATGAATGCAGTCCAACAAATAAATTATTATTGTGAGCAAACTATGACTCTAGGAAATATAAACAAGATATGATCCTTGCCCTCAAAGAGCCCTTAGCTTAGTTGAGGAGATAACACTGGCAGAATGATAACACTGCTAGTAGAGACTTTTGTTTATAAAGGTCTAAACAGTTTTCAAAGCCCTGTACATGTATTACTTCCCTTGATCTGCACAAGAAACATTAGAGGTAGACCAGAAAGACTGAATCATCCCTAGTTTAGAAATTAGGAAAATGAGAAGCAAAATCTTGAGGGGTGGGTCCACATCCATAAGCATAGAACCAACAGTGCTAAATTGCTGATTCTTTCCTTGGCACCTTAATGACTATCTTCTGTTAAAATAATTAAATGGACCATTAGACTGAGGTGGCTCTAAAGCCCTGAGTTCCTATGTCAGCAAACTGAAACCTAACTCAGGCTCATTTTCTGTAATTGGCTAATTTAAAAGAAAATTAAATTTTAGCTCAGCCAATCACAGGCGGCCAACTGGGTGTTAGTTATATTGTCTTGAACTTGCCATGGGGAGAGTACATATAAGGCTATTGCTCAAACTTTAGCCAACTAAAAATTTCCTTTGTTCTGCTTTTGTATTCACCCTGTAAAATCCTTCCCCCAACCACCTGCAACAAAGCTTTAACCTCTTGCAGTTTGGGGCTGCTTGATTCATGAATCATTGTTTGCTCAAACGAACACTTTAAATTTTAATGTGCCTTAGTTTATCTTTTAACACTTCTATTTTATTCATTCTTTCCTCTGTTCTGAAATTTGTTGACATCTCATTTGACTTTTCTCTCAAACTCTTTGTTCTTGTGGATTTATACTCTTTTTATTCCTTCAGCAGCATTTTTGTGGAGTTTGGGGAAGTAACAATATAAACATATGGAATTTCTTTAAGAACCAATGTGGGACAAAATTATTTCTAGCTATAATCTCTGGGAATACCTTATAGAGGAGACCAAATTTTGACCTGCACCTTTATAAAAATGAACATGATAGAGTGGGCCACTGAGCTGAAAGGGACACCCAAGAGAAGGAAGCAAAGAGAGAGGCTACAGTCTGAATGTTTGTGTCCCGTATGAACGTTCATGCACCCGAATTAGAGCCTTCATAAAAGAGGCCCTAGAGAACTTGTCTGCCCCTTCCAGCACATGAAGAAGCAGTGAGAAGGCACCATGTGTGAGGAAGCAGGCCCTCACCAGAAACCGAACCAGTCGGTGCTTTGTTCTTAGACTTCCCAGCCTCCAGAACTAGGACAAATCAACTTCTGTTGTTTGTCAGCTTCTTAGCCTATGGTATTTTGTTATAGTAGCCCAAGCAGACTAAGACAGGAGACTGCTAAACCTGGTTGATAAGCTATATTAATATTATAGAAATCAATGTCTTTCTTTTTATCAAATGACATTTACAGAATTCCAAACAAAATCCTCACTTAATATCACTTTCCCTTCCCCCATCCTTAATCAATCTCAAAATGTCAAGTTGCAGTCCGGGGCTCTGTTATATGTAAAGGTGGGTAGTCTAGTTGACCTTACAATATTCTCACCTCCTTGCCCTCATGGCAACAACGGCTGTTTCTTATTTTTACTTTCTGGGGAAGAAAGACAGAGAGTGAGAACTGGGTGAAACTGTACATTTCTACAAGAGGCTAAAGTCTGATTAGGTCCTCAGAAAAATGAACATGTGGAAAGAAATGTTTTTTTTTAATCAGGTAATGAGTGTATATTTGGAGGTGAGTCTTTGAACAGCTAGGTGCATTTTGTGTTACTTTTTGTGTTATGTCCCATTCTAGGCTGCCTTTCTGCTGTCCCCTAACCTCCCTGCCCCTGCCTTTTAAAATAATCCCAAAGACCATTATTAAGGACAATGAAAAGTTGGTGGAAATTTAAAGAGATTAATTTTTAAAAAATTAATGAGTTTTAAATGCCTTGTATAGAAGAACATATCCAGGAGATAAATTTGTTAATAATTTAATAGTTATTCTCATAAACTCAGCTCTGAATTTTAGCTAGAAGAAAGCAGGAAAGTGATGAGGAAGAGAAAAGTGGATTTTCAGGACACTTGAATGACCACCAAATTAACAGAGTGTCCCGCTGTACAAATATAACAGCCAGCATGGACATGTGAGCCAGCGAAAGGGCGAGGCAGCATGGGGGGCTGGCCAGGGATCCTCCCTCTGGTCCCCATGCCACGCTCTCCTTCTGTAAAGGGAGATATGACCATGGCTGATGATGGATTTTCAGGACACTTGAATGACCACCAAATTAACAGAGTGTCCCGCTGTACAAATATAACAGCCAGCATGGACATGTGAGCCAGCCAAAGGGCGAGGCAGCATGGGGGGCTGGCCAGGGACCCTCCCTCTGGTCCCCATGCCACGCTCTCCTTCTGTAAAGGGAGATATGACCATGGCTGATGAGATAGAGCAGATGTCTGTGGCGGGCTGCTTGCAAAGCTGTAGTCTCCTGACAGAGGGGCCACACATGGAGGGGGAGCTGATGGCTGGAGTAGCAACAGCCATGGTGTGACTGTAAGACAAAATGGAGAGAACTGCAGAGGGCACCGCCCTGACACAACGTGCTGAACCAGTGCCAGAACCATTTACCCCGACCTTCTTGTTAGGTGAGAAAAACATCCTCTACTTGTTTAAGCATCTGTAGTTGAATTTTCTTCCACCTAAAGCGCCCCCTACCCCTTGCTCGATGTGCTGGCTTTGACGCACTGCTGGTCTCTCCTGTGGCTTGTCAGCTAGGCTGGACCCCCTTCCCTGCTCTCCTCTCTTAGCTCTGTATGCATCTTTGATTTGGTGGCCTTTGCAGTGCAGAGTGAAAGGTACCCCCCCTGGGAAAGCAACACCACATGACAGATTTGTCCCCGGCATTCCCCACAATGGGAGGGGCTGGACTGATCTTATCCCTTTTAAAATTTAGACTCACATTACGGCTCTCAAAGGAAAAATTAGTGCATGAAGAAAATGTCCCCAGTGATATGCACATTTCTTTCTCTGTATGTGTGTGTTTTGTACTCAAAAATATTTTCAGTGTTTAATCAGCAAATCAGGAAAATGCTGATGACAATAAAATTTGCTTTCACCAGTACTAACAATCTATATTTCTCCTCACCTTTTTAATATGTTCATTAAGATTTCAGAATAAATTACTTTAAAACCAGCATTTCT
>NW_007730563.1:0-3966 GCF_000696425.1 Galeopterus variegatus
CAAAACCTGGCCAGACTCTCCCCTGTGTAAGAACTCAGAGAGGGTGAAGTCCTCCTGACCCGAAAGCTAGAGCTGGAGACCATGCATTGCAGCCCACGGTGTGTGGCAGGTCAGGTGTGGCTGGATGCAGATCTGAGGAGGGAGTTTGGTGGCCTCAAGATGCCAGTCAATGGTGCCAGGGGAGGCCAGGCCCCTCCATGGGTGACATGGCCTCCAAATAGAGCCTTAGGGGCAGAAGCCTGACCTCATCTGGTTCATCAGCCCCTACTCTGCTGGGGTCCCCACCTGTTCTATGGTCTTCACCTAGGCTGTGGGTCCCCTCCCATGCTGTGTTTCCTCACCTGTCCTGAGGCCCCCACCTGTGCTGCAGGTACGTCATGGTTCTGTGTAGCTAACCCCTCAGCTTCCCTGTCCTTTAGGCTGTCACCTCCTCTCCACTCTTACAAATATGGGCACATTTCAATCTCTACCCAACAATGCCTCCATTTCTTTCATCTGGATCAACAGCAGTTCTAGTGTTTTCCTCCTGTGGCTCCTGCCTGCCCCCACCCCATGCAGAGTCCTCAGGCTCTTCTGAACAACAGATGGTCACAGAGGATCCACCTGCTGCAATGCCACCTCACACTTGCACGAGGTGTGGCTTTCTAACATTGTCCTGCCCTGGTGCCTTGTCATCCTTGGAATCAGAGTCCCATCCCACACCCTCCCTGCTCCCCTCTGGGGTCTCCTTCCTGGCCTCCAGCTCCTGTTTTGGGGACCTGGGGCACACAGTGGAGCCTCCACTTGCTCCTCTGGGATAGGCAGGTGTGTGGTGTCTGGCGTGGCCAGGCCATTCCCTGTCCCTGCCTGGACTCCATCCTTGGCTGTCCTGCCTCTGAGCACCTCCCTCCAGGGCCATGGACTCCTGATTGGATGGGCCTGGTTCCTGGTGGACTGGTGGCTGTCCCCCAGGTCCCTTTTCCTGCCCAAACCTTCCCAGTGTCACTAGGAACATCTGACCTTGCTTGTTCCCAATCAAAATGGGAAGCCTTGGTCAGGGACAAAGCTTTGTCCTCAGCCTGATCACATGCCCGTCGTACGTCTGCAGACTCTCTCCCTTTTCTATGAGCAACAAAGAGGCTTTCAGAATCACGCATTCGAATGCTGCACGTGGCTCTGGGGAAAATTTACTGCAGACTAAACCCACAGGTTGCTCCTGTATCCTCTCCCTCTATTTTTCCTTGGGTTTCTAAGACCCTGGCAGATCTACCCGAAGCACTGAAGATTAGCCTTCTCTTGGCCTCCAGCGTCATTATGCTCAGACGAGGAGCAAGTGCAGGTGGAGCTCCATTTATCAAGATTGATGGGATATCGGCCTCACGTCCACGACCCTCATACATAGAAGCCTGCGGCATCAGGGAAGGAGCAGATGATAGTGTTTGCTGTCATTTGCTCACATAATGCAGTGCTCAGGTGCATTACCTTTGCCAAGCAACAAATCACAGGCCTCCGTGCACAGGCAGATCTTCTGCTGTTCCGAGGCAGCATGGTGGCAGGGCGTGCACGGGTCGGGCTGCGCTGCCACGGTGCTGTTTGGCATTAGTCGATTTTGTGTCCTTGGGCTGGCGGCTTTGGGCAGGTGCCTGGGTGTTGCACTGAGGCAGAGATTGGAAGGCACGTGCCCTGGGCTTCCAGCCTGAGTCAGCACGTGGGGCCCAAGGCCCAGGCCATTGCCCAGGCGGTTCCCTCTGTCATCTCAGAAGCCGAAATCCTCAGAAATCTGCCAAAGTAAAGCTGACTGTTGTGCTCACAGTGGAAGCATGACTAAGGTAAAGAGTCCTTAGAAGGAGAAGGTGGAACCAGAGAAGGCCAGAGAGGGAGCTGAGCCTTTCACTCCTGCAGCCAGTAATGAGACCCCAACCACAGGTGTTGGTGTAGACCGTGCAGGGAAGTGGGAATCCTGGATATTGGATTACAACCCAAAGAATACAATAAATGCACCTGAGTCCCTGCTTATAAATAGGTAGTTGAATCAATAAATGACTGGAGGAAACATCTTTCTTACAGAAGAATTTTGGATAGCGTGTATAGAGATATAGACCATCCCCCCTCCAGGAAGCCGAGCTTAATTCTATCCCCTCTTGAGTATGGGCCAGACGTAGTGACTTACTTTTCAAAGAACAGAATGTGGAAGTGAGAAACAGAAACTTCACAACAAATCACAGGCCTCCGTGCACAGGCAGATCTTCTGCTGTTCCGAGGCAGCATGGTGGCAGGGCGTGCACGGGTCGGGCTGCGCTGCCACGGTGCTGTTTGGCATTAGTCGATTTTGTGTCCTTGGGCTGGCGGCTTTGGGCAGGTGCCTGGGTGTTGCACTGAGGCAGAGATTGGAAGGCACGTGCCCTGGGCTTCCAGCCTGAGTCAGCACGTGGGGCCCAAGGCCCAGGCCATTGCCCAGGCGGTTCCCTCTGTCATCTCAGAAGCCGAAATCCTCAGAAATCTGCCAAAGTAAAGCTGACTGTTGTGCTCACAGTGGAAGCATGACTAAGGTAAAGAGTCCTTAGAAGGAGAAGGTGGAACCAGAGAAGGCCAGAGAGGGAGCTGAGCCTTTCACTCCTGCAGCCAGTAATGAGACCCCAACCACAGGTGTTGGTGTAGACCGTGCAGGGAAGTGGGAATCCTGGATATTGGATTACAACCCAAAGAATACAATAAATGCACCTGAGTCCCTGCTTATAAATAGGTAGTTGAATCAATAAATGACTGGAGGAAACATCTTTCTTACAGAAGAATTTTGGATAGCGTGTATAGAGATATAGACCATCCCCCCTCCAGGAAGCCGAGCTTAATTCTATCCCCTCTTGAGTATGGGCCAGACGTAGTGACTTACTTTTCAAAGAACAGAATGTGGAAGTGAGAAACAGAAACTTCACAGTGGAGAAACCTGGCAGACCCCACCTTAACCAAGTGATGGAGTTTTAATCACCTGTGGTAAGGAACGTGGTGGGCAGGTACCCCCAATATACTGTGATAGAAGAACATTTTACCGGTGGTTGCCATCTCCAAAGCAAATGCCCCCAGTTTAATTATCAGAAAAAATAAATCAGACAAACCAAGTGGAGGAACATGATACGAACACCAGACCAGTACTCTTAACCTGTCGAAGTCATAACACACAAGTAATGGTAGAGAATCTGCCACAGCCTGGAGAACGTGGAAGCCTGAAGGCTCGCTGCAGACGTTAGCGGAAAACTGGGAAATCCTTAATACGCCTTCAGTTTATCTCATTGTGTTGTACCAATTTTAATTTCTTAGTTTTGATAAATGTACCTCAAATGTAAGATGTTATCATGGCTCGTTTTATGTGTCACTGTTGAGTAAGGCAAATCATAACTAAAGCCAAAAGGTTTCGTTATTTTAGTTATACTAAGTTTCCATTTGTATTGGCAGGGCTAGGGCTCGGACCCTTTAAACCCATTGTACAGGCTGGGTCCCCAGACCCCTCACACGCAGGTCCATGCCAGGTAACTGGGAAAGATCCTGGGAGCCGTTGGCAGATGAGAGGAGCTCAGTTCTCAGCAATGGCAGCAGCAGCAGCCTCGCCATGGCCCCCCGGGGGCATCCTGGGGGTGGGGGCACTGTGGATCTGTGCTTTTGACTGCCTTTGAGCTGGGACATTGGTTTTTACCCTGCCTTCTGATTTCAACAGAAACATCAGCTCTTCCTGGGTCTTGAGCCTTCGGACTGGACTATGTCACCAGCTCTCCCGGATCTCCAGTTTGTCGACTCACCCTGCAGATCTTGTGACTTGCTAGCTTCCTTGAAAGTGTGAGAAAATTCCTTATGATCTCTCTCTCTATATATATACATATATACACCCCCACCCCGACATATGAGGGTACTGCAAAAAATTCGTAGGAAGACCTACTTTATCTTTTAATTCTATTTTTCCACAAGCTTTTTGAAGTGCCCTGGCGTGAACCTGTT
>NW_007730563.1:4641-5106 GCF_000696425.1 Galeopterus variegatus
ACTTTATCTTTTAATTCTATTTTTCCACAAGCTTTTTGAAGTGCCCTGGCGTGAACCTGTTGCTTGTGTTTCTCTGGAGAATCCTGGCTAATACAGATGTTACTGTATAAAGGAAAAATGACAGAGAAGGATACAGTAGCTGTCTTTACTATTTTGGGAAAGCTAAAATTATCCCACAATAAAAACTTTTATGTTACAAACCTTGATGGGATAAGTGAACGGATCCATAAACGAGGTAAAAACGCATTGATGAAGGTGACCCACCAGTGGTGGTGGGGTGGGCGGTGGGCCGTGCTGAGTTTGTGGCATGAACATGGAATTTTCAAAGTGTAACTTGTTAATACTCACTAATCAATACCTACAATTACCATCTCCAACATCTGTTGATGTTCATGGGATTCTTTCTGTAAATATCAGCAAAGAAGGCCTTGCTGATTGAACTTAGAAAATATTTATGTATTGTTT
>NW_007730563.1:6938-7734 GCF_000696425.1 Galeopterus variegatus
ATTTAAGGACCCCTGTAATGACATGACACCCACCTGGATAATCCAGAATCATCCCCTCATCTCAAGGCCAACTAATGAGCAAACTTATTTCCATCCTCACCTTTATTTCCCTTTTCCAGGTAAGGTCGTACATTCACAGGATCTGGAGATCAGGATGTGGGCATGTTTGGGAGGCGTCATTCTGTGATCACTCTGGCCTTGCCAAGGAATGTGGTTGGAGACATCCCGGCTGCTCCATGCGCGGGTGAGTTGAGGGTCTGCCGCCTATACGANAACTTTCTGCTTCAAAATGAAAATTTAAGAAAAAACAGAGATAGGTGGAGATGACATTTCAATATCCCCCAAAGTGCACTCACCTCGGGGAGGTGGGACCGTGCCCGCGGGTTGTACCCGACTCTTCTGGTGCATTTCCTGCCGCCTCTCAGTTCAGGGCAGAGTCTGCCCACAGTGGCAGGTCGTGGCTCCGCTTTTCTCTGTCTGGGGGCTGAGCATGTGGTTGTCTTGCAGACCACTTATTAGCACATGAGCAGCCCGTGTGCATGCCACACTGGGCAGCAACCAGGTACACCGCTGTCCTGGGCTTTCTGCAGGAAAAGAGGGAAGGAGAAAGAACGAACAGAAGAAAGAGCAGTCGGTGATAATCCCTTTACATGTCTTAAATTCTGGACAGACAGATATTACTCTGCCTAGAAATGAGGTCGTTTAAAAAGATTTATGGACATAAAAGTTATGTTTATATAAAGCAGCTGTAATTTGGAAAGGGGCTAGCCATCTTAGCAAAGTTATGTTTCCTTTC
>NW_007730563.1:9054-10093 GCF_000696425.1 Galeopterus variegatus
GCACATTTCACAACAAACGTGAAATGTGTCTCTACGAGGTGATTAGCAGCATGCCTAGTGTGTCAGCCCTGGGTCACTTTAACAGCAGAAATCCTGATTAGCAGAGCCAGCAATGCCCAGCCAGGATGGGCAGAGACCCCCATGCCTGCAGGGCTTGCGACATTGGCTAAACAGGGGCAGGAAGGGTGCGCGCCCCTCCTGTGCTCCTGGCCCTGGGGCACTGAGCCCAGGGCCCGCCCATGTCACAGTGGCCAGCAGGGAACAAACGCTTCTGCAGAAGGCTGTGCGCAGAAGCATGTCTGCCTGTGGCCATGCGGCCTCAGCTTGGCCTCTGCAGCCTCCTCTGGTCCCCTCCCTGCCACCCCGAGGGCAGGTGACAGATGATGTAGAGCAGGGGGCAGGAGTGGGCTGGAGAGAGCAGGGTGCATCTGGGAGACACAGGAGGGGCAGAGGCGGCCCGTGAGGCTGAGCCGAGGGTCACTGAGCTGGGACTCGGGTCTGATGGACACCATGCAGCAAGGCACTGGTTCCTGAGACAGGAGCCAAAGCCAGCCTCAGCTGGGCAGGGCGCAGTTTCTGGGATGATATTGCAGTTTCTGTAGGTCGTCCAGGCGAGCCGTGGGAAGGGCATTGCTTGGGGGCTCGGGAGGCATGGCTGTGGAAATCTCCCGCTCTGGTTGCCAAGAACAAAGGGGACCTCGAGTCTTCGCCTGGATTTCCATGGAGTGAGAATGGAGGATCCTGCCCTGCCAGGCTGGGGATGAGCCTAGAGGGTGGGGGTATCTGGAGGGGATGGGAAAGGGTGCCATCTGGGAAGGGTGCTCACGAGCTCAGAGGAAAGAGCGGGAAAGGGGCTCAGGGCCAGGTGGGGTGTGCAGATGGAGGGTGCCAGGCCCTGGGCTGGGGTGTAAAGGCCCCCTCTGGGCAGTGACAAGGGGCACCCAGTGTTGGGCCTGGGCTCTGACGGCTGTCCCTGCAATCCGGTGCCCCTGGGGAGTGGCCTCTGCTTGCTGTGTTGGCAGATTGCCTACATGCTTTA
>NW_007730563.1:10760-12765 GCF_000696425.1 Galeopterus variegatus
TGTGGAAATCTCCCGCTCTGGTTGCCAAGAACAAAGGGGACCTCGAGTCTTCGCCTGGATTTCCATGGAGTGAGAATGGAGGATCCTGCCCTGCCAGGCTGGGGATGAGCCTAGAGGGTGGGGGTATCTGGAGGGGATGGGAAAGGGTGCCATCTGGGAAGGGTGCTCACGAGCTCAGAGGAAAGAGCGGGAAAGGGGCTCAGGGCCAGGTGGGGTGTGCAGATGGAGGGTGCCAGGCCCTGGGCTGGGGTGTAAAGGCCCCCCTCTGGGCAGTGACAAGGGGCACCCAGTGTTGGGCCTGGGCTCTGACGGCTGTCCCTGCAATCCGGTGCCCCTGGGGAGTGGCCTCTGCTTGCTGTGTTGGCAGATTGCCTACATGCTTTACGGGGTATGTGGGGGGCTGTGCCAGGCCCAGGCCAGCAGGGTTCATGCTGGAGGCCCCCGGGTTGGTGGGAGCACAGGGACCCCAGAAGGGGCAGGGTCCTTCTCGTTTTCCACTGGCCTGGGCTCTCTGGCCTCGCCCCCTGGGGACTGGCTCCCACCTCCTCCTGAGACTGCAGGGCTGCACCCTGCCCGGGGGATACTGAGGAGAAGCAGCATTCATGTAAATATGTATTCATGAAAGTGCTTGCAGGTGACGCCTGCTGAATCCTTCTGGGGCAGGCATCAGAAACGACAGCTTCGCTGGAAGACACCAGAGGTACAAATAAGACGTCGTCTCCTGTCCCTGCAGGCAAGGGGAGCTTCCAGAGCAGCCCGGTCCTGCTGCTTTGGAGCAGGATTCCCTTGTGTCTGGCCTCTGAATCTTCCCACCCATGAGGACAGAGCCGACTGAGCCCACAAGGCATCTCATCACAGTCGGCACCACTGGAGACCTGCCTGCCTGTTGCCTCTCTTCCCGGTGGCTCTCTGGCCTAACTGGCTGGTCAGGGTGAATTAGGTGTACCAGGCTGATGGGTCCCCTGATGGTTCACGGGTCCCCTCTCACTGGTGTTATGTGGGTGAGGGCCTTCTCGCAGATTCTTCAGACTGCCAGGAGAAGCTCATATCCCAGTTATGACTGCCGTGAAGGCAGGTGACACGGCAGCAGGAGGAGGCACTTGGGAGGGCAGCATTCAGTCCTCGCAGATGCCGAGACCCAGCAGACTGATTTATAGCCGCAGTGCCCGACGATGTGGGGCTGGCTCTGTCTGCAGTGCCATTAACACACTTTTTATGGCAGCTGGGCCTTGGCCTTGGCCTCATATATCAGGTCTGGGATCTTCTCCCCTCTGCTCCTGACAAACAGCACAGACAGATGAGGCCTCGCGGCAGCTGAGCATGACCCCAGCTGCCTCCCACCCTAGCCCCCGTCCAGGCCTGAATGTGGACACTGCATCCTGGGGACCCTCCCAGAGGCACAGAATCTGGGTGAGTGTACGATTAATTATCCAAATGGTTCGGGTGGAAGGGGAGCCCCACTGAGGACATGGGGACAACATGCATGACTGCAAATGCAGTCCAGTTAAATGGGTCCCTGGGCACTAGGGGACACATGGCCAGAGCCTTACCTTTCACCCCGCTTTGCCTCTGCTCTGCACCCACAGGACACAGAGACTCAGAAGTGGGCTGTCCTGTGGAAGGTCACTGCATGCCAGAGCAGGGCCCTGACCTCCCTGGAGGTGATTGTGATGGGCGAGTCTCCGTGCAAGGTGAGCTGGAGCCAGGGGCCAGTGGGGTGGCCACAGGCACAGTGGGAGTCACTTGTGCCCAGGAAGCTTGGACAACGGTCCGAGCCCCAGAGGACAGGTGTGAGCCAGCGAGCACAGGCATTTGCATTTCAGTGCGCAACCCACCTTATCAGTAGGTTCTCCCCCTGTGCGCATTGATTGAAAGCACAGTTGGAAGCCGGCTGGTCAGCTCAGTTGGTTGGAGTGTGGTGCTGAAAACACCAAGGTCCAGGGTGTGGCCAGCCACCAATAAATGAATACATACATACATACCCCCCAAATGGTGCATCTGCCCC
>NW_007730563.1:12775-18691 GCF_000696425.1 Galeopterus variegatus
AGATTAAACAACAGATCCTCATTTTCTCACAGTTCTGGAGGCCAGAAGTCCAAGATCAAGGCTCTGCAGGGAGAACCGCATAGGCGCGGGCTTCAGGCGGGGCCACGGGGTTGGGACAAAGGGCCAGGGGACCTCCTGTACAGTGGTGCCAAGTGACCTACGCATGTCACACAGAATGGCAGTGCTAGGATTTGGGCCCAGTAGCTCAGGTGCCAGAGCCGAGCGCCCACCTTCCGAGAGCCGTGTGGCTGCACCCTGCAAGCTTCAGCACGAGGGAGACTCGCCGGACACCACTTCTCACCCCAGCCCCAGAGGCCCAGCCTGGGTAGAAGCCCCCTCTGCAATGACTGGGAGTGGGGACATTGAGATGGCAGAGGCACAGGTTGGAAGACCCCAGACCCCGATGTTGTGAAGACAGATACAGCCGTTAAAACATTAGATGCACACACAGGGCACAAAGAGGGTCTGTCCCTTCCTCCAGCCCTGCGGGGGCCCCTTCCTCCATGCCAGCCCCCTGCCCTGGCCCTCAGTCCTGGAGCCTACCCAGAGCCTGTGTCGTCCACCCCTTTGTGCACCACCTCTCTGCTCCCCGCAGCAGAGGGCACCCCAGGGCCCCAGTATGTTCTCAGTTCTCACCCGTGTCCTGCGACTGCTCTTTGAGACTCTTTGGGGAAACCGCCACGGGGGGTGGTCCCTGCTCTGCCTCCCTCACCACAGCGCCGTCACCCAGCCCCTGGCTTGAGAGGTTTCCAGGCAGCACAGGACTCAGCTGCGCCAGTGCAGGCTCTGCCTGCTGAGATCACTCAGCTCCAGGGAAGCTCCTCGGGTGTCCTGGAGGAACCGGGCCCAGACCTACTGTGTCTGCACATCGCCCAGGCATCTGGGCAGGGGTGCAGTTCTGCACTACAGCAACGCTGCACAGCTGCTGCTGAGGCTCCAGGCACATTGCTTGTTGAGGTCCCTGAGTCCAGAGAAGGGATGTGCTAAGTGTTCCGTGGACTTTCCCTGGGGACTTGGGGGCAGGTGCCAGAGTGCCATCCTATGCACTGGATGTGAGCCCCTGGTCCCCTTTGTGGGGAGCAGCTGGCTTTGGGGGACACAAAGAGGGCATGAGGGCTTTGACTCTCTCTGTCCCAGCCATGCCATGTCCACGTTCGAAGCCTGCCCAGGCCGGGAGTGTCCATGCTGGGAACTTGCTCCCTGGCCTCAGACCTGCCCCTGGCTCACAGCACTCTGTCAGGAGGGTCTCATCCCCTGCTGTGGTGGCAGCTGCTGTGCTGAGCTCTCTCCCTCCTGCACGTGCACGCTGCATGGAAAGTCGCTAGAGGCTGTGGGGCAGGGCAGGCCTGGGCTCCACACTACCTTTAGTCCTGGGCCCTTAGGGAAGTTATCCTCTGACCCTCTTTCCTGACCTGTGGGGCCCTATGGGCCTGGGTGGCCTGCCATGCTGGGTGCACACGGACCATGGTGAGTGGCCTTCTGCTTGGCTGTCCTCTCCCAGCACTCTGCAGTGGCTCTGGAGGCCAAGAGTGGACCAGGAGCAGCTGGGGCCCAGTGTCCAAGGATCCAAGCCCTGTCTGAGCTTTGGCAGCCATGCCTGAGGTGGGCCAGGGCCTGGGTGAGTCCCTGTGCTGTCCTGCATGGCCAGGATTGGGAGAAGAGGTTTAGACTCCTGAGACCTTGGGGGCTGATGGAAACTTCTTTTCCTCCCAGGCTTTTGTGGAGTGGCCCCTCGGCAGGACAAAGCTGGAGGTCCTCTGCAACGCTGTCTGGAGGACCCCTACGGTTCCCAGATTACTCAAGACCTCCTTGGAGAGAAACCCCTCCATTTTAAGCAAACCTATGGAAAAACTAAAAGGCAGCTTGCAGAAATTGGGCTTATTCAACCAAGAATAAAAGAAAAATGGGATGATTTTAAAACTTCAACACATCACTTACTTGCCAGCCTGCAGGAATTCCCCATGAACGGAGCTGCTGTCCTCTGCTCCACAGCAGCTCCTCACCTGGGGTGGGGCGGGGGCTCAGGGGTCCAGGGCAGGGTCAGGGAGGAAGCTCAGGCTGCTCTGCCAGACGCATCTGCCACCCCGACCGCCCCCACTAGTCACGCGTCAGGCGTCAGCTCCCTTTGCTTCTTGTTTGTGATTCTCCAGCCTCCGAAGCACTTTGCAAGCCCCCCGTGTGCTGGTAGCCCCCAGCTTGAGCATGAGGTGTCCCCGTTGGAGTCCCGGCCTCAATGTGAGCCTGGTCCATCCATACTCCACGCGGAGGCTGCTGCCCCACCCTACCCCTGTGCTGGTGTTGAGCAGAGGACTGAGCCCCCCACGCCCCCCACAAGCAGTCTGGTGCATATAGTGGGGGCCCGTGATGGCAGGAGGGGTCGTGGGCGATACGCCCAGCCTGGCGGAGCCACCAAGCAGGGGCGGCCAAGGAGGACGGTGTGGTTGCTGGGTCTCATCCTTCTGTGGAGGTGCAGGCCACACGGCCCTGGAGAGGGGACCCCCTCTGACAGATGCGGAGCTGAGGAGGGGCACTGAAGAGAGCCTGAGCAGCGGTGGACCCTGTTTTTTGCTCCTGATGACTCGGAAGGAGGAGGAGAGGCCGGGCATGAATGGGGAGTGGGGTGAGGAGGGGGTCAAGACATGCAGGGACAGGACCTGAAAAAGACCAGAAGATGTGCCAGGACCTCCTCCCTTGGAGGAGCAGCCTGCAGCCTCTGCACAGCCGCTGGACCAATGTCCCCCCCGGCCCTTTCTCACCCGTCCACCTTTGTGCTGTCCCCGCCTCCCCGGCCTCTCCCTGTGCTCTCTGTGCGTAATCTCTTCAGACTGGCTGGTCCCCTCTCCTGACGTCCCCTCCCCTGGCCTCCTGCCCTGGGCTTAGTTTACAGAGTGACCTTCTGCAGGCCAAGGCAGACGGGGACGGCCACACCTGGGAAGGCAGAGAGGATCCCAGCAAGAGAGGCAAGACCAAGAGTGACCTGCGAGGCTGTCCCTGGAGCACATGCAGGCAGGGGACTCCTGCCAACCAGAATGTCCCGCCCTAGTGGTGACGCTTACCCCCTCCGGCCCGCGCGCGTGAAGCTGCACAGGATTTGCAGCTGTGGCACCCGGTGCGGCCCTGCAGTGTTTTGCAGTATTGAATGACCCTAATGCTCTTAAATTTAAGTACATATAGGTGGAAAGGTAATACTTGTGAAACACGATGCCAATGTTTTATGTGGTCAACTGGATGGATGCTGAATGTGAGCCTTTTGATAAGTTTTATTGTTTATAAAAGTTTTTTTGATAAGATTGACCTAAAACTTCAAAATGATGGTTTTAAAAATTCATATTTATTTAAGTAATTCTTATCTAATAGTTTGATATTTATTAGTTATAATTTCTACTCTGTGTTCTAATTTTAATACATATTTGACTACTTTAGAAAAAATAATTTTACAATATATGAAATAATTATACTTTTCTGAAATTTTATATTTATTTTAATTTTTTATAAAAAATCTTTCTTTTTACATTTTGAACGACACTGAGTTTTATTTTTAATCTGTATAACATTACTGTCAAAAATACAAGCTCTTTAAAAAGCCAACTCTCCAACGCTCCTTAAATATATCATAATTAGACATTTTGCTGGAATAACAGTGTAGTTCTCTGGATTTTTTTGGGGGAAATTGTGTTTGTATTTTATGACTCAGCCCTCACCGGGCAGTCGACACAGAGCTCAGGCATGCGCGATGGTGATCAATTCCATCTTCTTTGAAATTTTGTCAACTACCATCTAAATAATGGATTTCCATGTATTTTTTATCGCTGTGGGATGAGGTGTATTTGTCAGGGTAGGAAGATGGACATATCATACCAGCAATTCGTGAATCTGAGTCTCACCTTCTCAGTGCTCAGAATCTGGCCTGTGGCTCTCTGTGTCCTGTCTGACCTGCCCCACGGCAGCCCTGTGGGATGGAGCTTGAGCACCTAGCTTTGCACAGAGCAGTGCTGCCGATGCAACATACACGTGGGACACAGCCTGGGCCTCCAGGACCCCCTGTGAGGATTGTCACTCTTTCCCAGGGAGCCTCGGCCTCACTCACGGCAGGCAGACTCGCCGTGGGCTCTCGGGTGATGCCATGTGTCCCGCAGGATCTACTGGGCTTCGGAGCTGTCAGAGAACATTATATCCAATTACAGATCTGCACCCTAAGCCAGGCAAATCCCCCCACAGCTATTTTATTCCTCGGGGGATTGGCATTAAGAAGCCCTACACATATGATCAAATATGCAACAAAGAGCCATGCTGTGCTGTGACAAATAACCAGTCAAATGCACAGAGAAGCTGAGACAAGAAAAGGGGCTTTCCCTGGATTTCAAGATAGGACACCAGAACTCCCAACTAATTCCAAAGATTCACTGTCCTTGGTTGAAGCCAGGAGAGCAAAACCACCAGAGTTTATCCTGAACACCTCATGGAGCTGTAAAGACAGGCTAGAGACAGGAAATGGCAGTGTCACGTGATTAGATAACAGGGACTTGTAAAAAGCGCTTTATCATTACCTCTGCTTCCTCTCCTCAGTTTCCCTTCTTTTCCAGATGTGGCCACATGCTGGTGGAGCCCTTCTGTCACTCAGCCTTCCTTGGAGAACCAGGACACAGAGTGTGGCAGAGACCTTTTAGCAAAGCACTGGCACTAAGGGTCGCTGGTTGGTGGGAGGTATTGGGGAACCTTCATTCTCGTGTGTGCAGGGACAGTCTCCAGCAGGCTGGGGGACCAGGGTTTGTCCTGGGGTCTCTGAACAGAAGAGAAGGTTTAGAGATTCCCTTTCAGATCATCCTGGGCAGAGAACGTGGCACTTGCCCTCTGTGCTCAGCCCATGTGGGGACCCCAACTGTTAGGCACAGGATGCTCTGGGCACCTGCTGGGCCCCCCAGCCTGATAAGGACATGCCCGTGGGTTCTCAAAGGATGCCTTAGGTGGAGGATATAAACAGGCTCGTGGAGGACTTCATTACTGCCTCCTTGCCCTTCCAAACCTGCTGTCCCTCCTTCTCTCCTGGCTCTGTGCCCAGGGGCTGGGCTCTTTACCCGTCTGCCCCCAGTTGCCTTCACCCAGTGGCACACCAGGAGGTGACAGGAGGTTGCAGTGTGAGAGGTTTGTCAGCTGCCTCTGTGAATGCCAGTTTAGTCCATCCTGGTTGGGTACTAGGGGAGGTGGGGCAGAGCAGGGCAGCCCGCAGCACACCGCCCCCTGGAAGGAGCCTCTGCACAGGAGCTCTCCCTTTGCCAAAGGGGACAAGGTGCTGTGCATCTTGCAGCTCCTCATTCCTTTCGTCATTTTCTTTATTTCTGTTCATGTTTGTGCCATTGCTTGAGTAACGGAGCTTACTCATGAATATAGTGATGGAATTTGTATTTGTGCATTGTAAATATTATAACTTCAGGACTAGATGCATAAAATATGAGAAATGTATTTATAATGGGGCTTGTGTATTACCGTAAGAGTTTCATCTAGGGAAATAGGTTTAAGTATTATCATTATGAAAAAAAAAAGGATTTCATTTCTTCTCCTTATTTACAGTGCACAGTTCATTGGCTTTTTTAAAAAAAGAAAAATAAAAAGAATCCATACTGAAAATGTGGAATAAATTCAGGTCTGTTTACCTCTAGATATATTTCTTGGACTAAAGAAAAGAAACAAAGCTATTGAATTGTCAGAAGGCATCAGCAAAAAATCTCACCATTATTTAAATCAGGGCTAAGGAAATAAGGAGCTGAATGTTTTCATGTTTATTTACAACATATAGAATCAATTCATATATTTTAAAAAATGCACTTATGAATTTAGCTGATCAGATGGATCAGGTGAGTGAGATAAATCTGCTGTCCTGTGAAGGCTGGTGCTCCGACCTCTGCAGGGTGCTGGGCA